>NW_027180200.1:247500-252500 GCF_036669925.1 Montipora capricornis | reverse complement strand
CACCTCCCGACCCCCGGGGATAGTGGGGACATATGGGGAAATTACTAGGGCAATTACGCGAGATTACGCCACAATTACGCCTCTAGGGGGTAGGGAAATTACAAGATTTTCGTTCCTGTGCCCTATCCGTCTGGGGACATACAGGGGAAACGTCGGGGAATTCTTACCTAGGAGGACTGGGACTGAAAAGAAACGAAGAGCAATGGTAACTAGACCCTTCGTGAGGGTACACTGGGTTACCTGTGGTACGTGCACCGTTCCAGGCAATTTTTTTCAAGTTGGGGGATTATTAAGAAGTCATACCAGACGAGGCCCTTTGGCTCACAGGTCCTCACACGTTCGTACGACGAAACAGATCTGTCCTTGCGTAATATGTAGCTCTAACAGTGCACGATATTGTTTTGGTATTGTCTATCATTGTAGTGCCATGGTAGAAGTCTTGGGTAAATAGTCTGAGAAGACATGTGGTTACTAGCAAAGTCTTGAACCCAGAAAGATTGAAGAAAATAAATGGGAAGTGAGAAACATTGGCTTCTGGGCTGACATGTTGATAAACTTCTTTTAACCACAAGTTTAAGCGTGCCCTCTCAGCATCTGACAGCTTTGTAATACCGAAGTTCACTGAAGTTAACCTTGTTCGGCGGGGTTAGTGTTTGGATGGGAGACCAAAATAATATACCCCTAATAAAACAGAAGCATCGGACCGAAAATACTATTATAACGCTAACAAATGCGAACTCAGCAGGGTACAGATTTTGTTAGCTTGCTTTATGCAAAAACAACTATTGATGCAAAAGTAAATAAATATTGATACACAGTTTTTAGAAAGAGCAGAAGGAAGTTCCCAGGACGATCGCTAGAGAATAACATATTTACGACATGAAAACAACATTTATTTTGAACCGTGAATATAGAATATAAACAGTTACGATCAGCGACAAACATTTTGAGGGATTTTTGCAACGTTCAATTTTGTTATTGTACGTTTTGGCTGCACAAATAAATCGCAAAATCGAAAGTGACATCGCCGGAATTCAGCGGGCGCCGTGATGAAGTTACCGCGGCATGTTTACTCGCCAAACAGTGAAGTATCTGTGTCAAATGATGGCAAGATTCCGGGTTTTTGTAAGTTTCTTTTTCTGTCAAGTGTTATAAAGTTTGACAATGAAATGAGCGAAGTCAAAACAAAGATCACAATCGCAAAGTTTATGCAAAGTCAAAATTTACTCTCCAAGACGCGTACCACGTTATTTATTCTAACCAGGTAATTCCATCATTTTGGAAATAGCAGCTACTTTATTATTCAATTGCGTCACAATTCTTCACTGATTTTGGGGCTCATTTTGTTGAAACTCAAGCACGCTTCCAACAGGCCTGTGAACCCTTCCTGCTTACAGAGCAATACTAAAAAACTTCTCCCATATCACATTTCAACCTTAAGCTCGAAAATTCAATACAAAACATGATATTATAATTCACAAAGGCAGAAAATACCACAGAATCCTTTTCCAGCCAAAATTTTATTGAAACAAACAACATATTTGCTCTTAGAGGCGAAAACCTCTTCCTATTTCATTGCGTGCGTGAAGACAAGAAACTCAATCGTGTCAAATTACCATGTACTTCAGTTATATACAGCTCACTTTGATTTTGTCTCGACAGGCGATAGATTGTTGTCGAAGTCCAGTACTCGTCGCTTTTGAGATTCCTGCCTAGTTTATCCAACTGACTTTCCATTATTGAGCTCCATAAGGGTATATTTTGTTTAAGGATCCACTAAAACGCCATTCGCGTTACATGACTTTCGACGCCATTGCAGGCTAAGTTAATGATACTACTGTGTCCACCAGAGAAATCTACGCAGTTCCACTACCCTCTCGATCCTAAGAAAATACGCGCAGAAGGTTCCAAATTAAGAGTGTTGAACCACTAGGTATTAACTAACATGAAGATCAAGAAACTAACAATAAAAAGAAAAAATATACATCGGCGAATGATGTTCGTACAAAGAACAGCTGAGGCAGAAAGAGACTAAGAAATCTCGGCCATTTATAACATACCGCTGCTGGAGGTTCTGTACTGGCGATTTAGTAAAATAAAGTCAAGAATGAAAGAGATAAAAAAAAGATGAATATTCAAACAGTCTCACAAAGGTTCAGGTCTGTGCGATGTTTCGTGCGGGAGATATTCCAAGAAATGTTTTATTTAAATTTATAAGGCTTTGTATGGAGACGCCATGTTTGTGTGCCTCTCAGGGGCACAAATATGGCGGCCGGAAGCTGACAAAAACATATGTCATCTACTTTTGCTAAAAAAAACGAGTAGTCGTCTTCTGAGGACTCATAAACATCCATGTGAGTACTTATTCTCATACAAGGACTGTTCAGATTGCAAAATCTCAGCGGATAAGTCACTTTTACAACTTACGTGATAGCATTCGCGACCGCAATTTTAACATCGTGTCACGCAAAAGCTTAGAAATTCAACCTTGCTTTATAACAAGACGAAAAACCCCACCAAACTGAAAATTTGTGAAAAGACAGGTCTTCAGCTGTTCTAATAACTAACTAAACTAAAATCTGAAAAGGATTGACAATTCCTTATTTTTTAGTTTTGATGACGTCACATGAAAACCAAGAATATCGTGGAACATGGGCTTTGAATCAGCAAACGAAATTAAACGAGTCACGCTGAAGCCCCAACGTAGAACCCATCATTTAGTTGCTCCACTGCACGTTATAAATTCCGATTTTTATCTAATTCTGTTAGACGTGAGGCTGTTTCAAGTCTCTCGCTATCTGAAATCTACTCCTTCGCTTTTGTGTTAACCTTTGAAGAGTTGAGTACAAAATGAATGTTACTTGCCAGACAAACAGGTAAACTTTAAATAGATGCGACTTCAGTAAACACTGTGAGACACACAACAGAGATCACAGATCTACTTGTGGTGTTCGATTCCTTCTCTGTCTTTGTTGAACCCGTAAGTTACCAGAGAAATTTCCATTTGATTTCAGTGTTGTACGTAACACCACCTTGGCGAAATATTAGAAGTACAGCTCATTTTGATTTCGGCTCGACGGGCAAAAGATTCACGCTGTCGAAGTCCATTACTCGTCGCTTTTAAGATTCCAGATCTTTATGTTTCACCACCTGTTTTGACGTTCCATTCTTGAGCTCCATATGAGTATATTTTCTTTAAAGATGTACTAAAACGCCATTCGCGTTACAATGACTTTCGACGCCATTACAGGTTAATTGTGCAGAGCAAGCTACGCATTACCCCAGCCCCTTGAAACCTAACAAAATACGCACAGAAGACTCTATACACAGACACCACTTAGCAGGGGAGTGACAGGCAAGACTTTTCCCGACACGGAAAAAAATGCAAAAAACAACAAAAAGCCCACGAAATGAGACCGAGATTCCGACTGGGTTTGGCAACCCAGTAATAACAAAAAAACCCACGAAATTAAACACAGATTCCGAATGGGTTTGCCATACTGGCAACCCAGTAAATAGATTATTTGATTCTGTTAATTGATTTCTTGATTGACATTTGATTACCTTAAGATTAGTAACATTAATAAGACCGGATAACATGAAAAAAGTTCACTTTTTCTGGGACGTTTTGCCAATGGACCTATGCTAACCTGTTTGTTCACCGACCTGTTTTTATATTTCTGCTAACCTGTGGTACCGAAGTTTGAGGACTGTTTAATCTACTGGATATCGACACAGAAGTAAGTGATCGATGATGTGAAATCTGTTGAAATTAAGCGCCGTAGTCCGTATTTTATTGTAGTTCATAGAAGCTGAAATTATGTAATATTTTCCTTTGTAGATCGAATAAAAAGAAATTAAGAAAATTATACGATTTGAGTAATCCAGTGGATTATTAACCATTTTCCCCCGGAACAGTAAGAGGATTAAACTTAATAGTTTCATATTTCAGCCAGAGGTTTGCAAATCACGTTTAAATTTCAAACCGTGTTGCACCTCTTTCTGTTTCTTCATATCACAAAAACTTAGTGAATGACATCTGGTTATGATGGACAAACGAAATAATTTTCCCGGATTGTGCCACATACACCCTGAGAAGACCAAGCAGATCTATAATCGGTGAGCTGTTTAGTACCCGCCTGATGACTTTCCGAACCTTAAAGCGTGTTTGGACATGCTCCACAGGAATTTTCGCATCCGCCACAGTTAGCCGGCAAGTAGCGGCTATTAGCGAACTTTCGAAGAACGTGCATCTTCCAAAGTGACTCCAAAACAACCATACCGTATAATAACCGCCACATTTGGGACAAAAAAGCAAATAAGCGTCACGGTCACAATGTGGCCTCTTATTCAAGGAATTGCGTCAAATTAAATAAAAAGACACCAAAAAGTAACTAACACAGCATGGGGAATTTCTTTGCATCAAAACCGATGTTCTTCAGTTCAAAGTGATTGAATTTCATTGCTCCTCCATTAAGTAAAATGCCGTAAGCGTCCAATTTGTAATAAGCACGGTGTACGAATTTCCTTGTAACTTTCGCTTTCCCAAACGAAGGCGGCAATGAGCGATGACCTACGTTATGTGCAAAGGATTCTGGGATCGCCAGAGGGCCACAAAAGCTGCAAGTCGCTAGAAAGAAATGTGCGACACGAACTTGAGTCTTCGTGAAAAACAGTGATAATGGACAAAAATAACGAAGTTTTGCCATGATTTTTTGAGACACAGAGGTGACGAATGTTTGGGTGTGAAAATTGTAAGCTTGCGTGACAAAACAAAGTATCAGATCAGCAGACCTCAGTTCATTCATCGACACGGAAGTTTGTCTTGACGGTTTGTGATTCCGTTTGAATTCCAGTACACACGACAACCATGAGACTCTGGGCTCCATTTCGGTCGATGTGAGGGAAAAAAGGCAAAGTCTTCCACGGTAATTCACAACGCACTTATTCGCCGAAATGTTTCCAGCAGATCCAAAGTACTTCCGCGTTCAGTTCCCTTT
>NW_027180200.1:217500-242500 GCF_036669925.1 Montipora capricornis | reverse complement strand
TTGTCCTTTTCCCCGTTGCCAACGAACGTTCATAAATTCTGAAACTGGTGAAGGCCCACAGAAGAAATCGGAAAACGGATTCTTGATATGGGCTTAGGTAAGATGACAAATTGTAACTGAGTGGCCTTCGAAACTAAGCAACTGGTTAATAAAAATTGAAGTAATTTGATGAAAGGATCTTATGACCCAGGCATTCGAAAGAAGATACCATTATGAGCAGAACCAGCGTTTGTCTAGGTATCCAATACTGACTGAATAACAAGAAAAATAAACTGGCCGACATAAACAAGGTACATCGCAGTATTTTATATTCATTTCATATTGTCGTTCCACCCACATCTGAGCTAGTCTTTCGTTTGTGATCACTTGATGATTTGTGGTTGCCAACGTAAACAAGACTTGGATAGAGCCAGACCTGAAATCAACAAAAAAGGGCCAATCATTAGACAGGGGCACCCAACGATAATATAGTTCAAAACCACTTAATGGGGACAGAGTTTTTCAGCGAGTGATTAACCCATTGACTCCCAGGGGTTCCCCATTGACGAGTAAAATCGTCTGGCGTTAGACAGAGTAAAATAGTACGGCGTTAGACAGTAAAATAGTACGTCTGGCCGGTTTGGATGTCAAAGGGTTAATTAAACATAGTATTTTCAAACGTATTTTAGTATTTAAACGGTAGATACAGGCATATTTTTATCCCCTAAAAATTTTTCATCTTTTCGGGTTTCCTAGCTGAAAGTCTAGTGATCCGAAAATTATAGGGATTAGAACTTTTCAGCCAGAAAAAAGGCTCCCGAAAATTCTAGGTGACCTTTTTAGGGTAAAAATCCGTTAAAATGGGCAATTATACCATTTTTTAGATGTTCGAAAATCCTAGGACAGGCAGGCAAGCAAGAAATTCTACAACAAATGCTCCGAAAATTTTAGACCTCAAATCTTCTTCCGAACACATATTTTCCGAAAATTGACGTTGGGTGCCCCTGCTTAGACGGCGAGTGAGTTACTGAATAGTATAACCGTTTATGAGTAAAAAAAAACCGTTGGTTTGCATTACACTACGAAAAAGAAACGGGCCTGTATGTGTATCATAAGCTCATTCTGTGGGAGAACAAGTTTGCAGAAACTTAAATTATGCATGCGTTGATAAATACTTGCTACCCCAGAAACCACTAACACCAAAACGGGGAAGAAGAAAAACAAAGAATTAAGGATACATGGCTAAAAAGCTCAAGGCGATTAATCAAAAGCGAGGAACATAAAGGATGATACTTCTCAGAATCACCTACTGCACTCGGATCTACATCCCACAATACTACTCGCCTCCCACCAATGTGGCCCGTGTTCGATTCCCAGACTCTGCGTCATAATTAGGGAGCTTAAGCAACGACAACGGCGACGGCAACGGGAACGTCATCTCAAAATATAAATTTGCGTTATTTTAATCGCTTCGTGACTATTTCAACGTTTTTAGTATGACAAGGGTGTGGTAATTCCTAAAAGATGACACCAGTCGGAACGCCACTTCATTTTAGGAGAGAAAATGAAAATTTATCCTCAAGTGCTGACGTTCTTCATAAAACCAAAAACTTGGCTATTTCACGTTGTTTTGCTGACGACGGCAAAGAAATGGACAAAAGTGAAAACAGCACGTGCAGGGCGTGCAAAGCTATTGTTTTTACCCACTAAATATGCAAATTCCTGACGTTCTCGTTGCCGTCGCCGTTGTCGTTGCTTAAGCTCCCTAATATGTGGGTTGAGTTTGTGGGTTCTCTACTCTGCTCCAAGAAGTTTTTCTCCGGGTACTCCGGTTTCCCCCTTGCCTTAAAACCCAACCGCTATACAGTGTCCCAATTAGTGCTTCCGTGCTAAATACATTTGACACTAAGTTGAATAAACGTCATTATTATTGTTACCTTTAAAACCAGTTCGAGTAAATTGAAAAAAAATACCTTACCTGTTTAAGAAGGGAAGATGATCTAAATGACACTAACTCTAAGCCCACGATCTGTGAATCTTTGTTAGCCGAGTGGCACATTCCACAAATTAGAGGGATGTAACAACTGTCGGTCTCCGGTACAAAAACACTGTTTAATTTTGGACCTTGAAATTAAAACAAAACAAATCCCCTCAAAGAAACGAAAATTATACTTCCTGACTAACTATATCGCTGCAACGATGCAGTTTTTTGAGATATCCTAAAATGAGCTTTTAAAAACACTTCCTGGGAAACTGTGCGGATCAAATGGCTAACAAGGCAAAGACAAAAGCAGAGACAATCCAGGTAATCTGGTGACGTAATTCGGAGGACTGGGGAGAAAAATTTTAACGCTGTATCCCACAAACGCGTGCGGCCTTGAATGTTATTTTCGAATTAAACATGGCAGAGGCGAGGTTAGATCTCGCCGGTTCTTTTTGAATGTTCATTCAGTAACAGGAAATGTGGGAGACACGGAATGATCTGTTGAGTTTTGGCGACGGCAATACTGCAGGAAATTTGGAAACAACACCTAAGGCCGCGCGGTTGCGTAGCCTGCGAACGGTAGACGTATTTCCGCCGGTCGTTTTTCTCCCTCGAAAAGTAGAAATACGTCTGCGTTCGCAGGCTAGCGGTTGCGGGATACGGCGTTAAAATGTTTCTTCCCAGTCCTCCAAATTACGTCACCAGATTATCTGATAAAGAGGGCCAACCAGTCGGACGGTGTCGCTGGTTTACAGCAACGTAAGACACATTGCCAATAAATTATTATGATCATTTGGTCAAAGCTGTATTCAGAGAAGGTACAGAGATTTTACATTTTGCGTTGGAGGAGTTGCTTTTCGAGCTGCTGTAGAACGTATTTTATTACATTTTCAATCTCGGACATTGTGTTTCTTCGGTCCTGAATGGGTCATCAGTTCAGTCTCCGCTATCAACTTATATACCATATGACCTTACATGGAAACTGATTGCACCAGGGACCGGTTGTTCAAAAGCCGATTAACACTAATCCCAAATTAATGCTGGTCAACGCTGATTTTCGGCAAAACTTTTCATTAGAAGAAGTCAATCTTGAAAGGCAAAAACAAGCAAAAGAAACTTTCACCAAAAAGTTGAAAACGTGAAACAAAGGTTTACGCTAATCCTGGGTTAAGTTAATCGGCTTTCGAGCAACCGGGCCCAGGATCGTTTTGTAAAATTGAAACAACGTCCAGACGATTTGTACACAGTTCAAAGTAATTTCATTCGCTCTTGTGGGATACACTGTTACTAGTGTATCAGATTGATTGTGACCAACTATGAGTTACTTTGCTTTGTTGTTATTTACCGGGGAGCTTTTAGTTTTTAAGCCACGGCAAAAACTGGAAGCAGTGGTTTCTACCGGATTTTTAAACCATTCGTCTTGATAGTCAAAGGATGTGTAGCAATATGAATATGATGGAGTCAAGAATCGTTAACAAAGAAAACAGCTCGTTTCCGGTTGCCGTCAAAAACTTCGCATGCTTAAGCCCCCTACCATTTCATATCCAACGCTGCTCGTGGACTAAAGAGGACATTTTCGATACCTGGGCTATTATTCTTGTTCGTGTCGACCAACGGAGTCAGGTTTTGGACTTCACTGTCGTCTTTTTCAATAACAAGAACCGTTTTCTCGCCACAACCGTGTAGAATGGTGCCTGGAGTAATCTTTGGAAAGGCCTTGGGGCTTATGCAACCTATGTAAAAAAATTGTATCATGTATTTGAAAGATGCAATGAATTTTGAATCCCTAACCAAACATTTCCGATACAGCGTCATATTAGCATGAAGTGTCCGTTTGAGACAGATAAATTCATTTGTAACGTTTTCGTTAGGGTTCTGGTTAAGGTTTACATTGTGTGACGCTAAAATGGAGAATGAATCTCCTTATGAAGTTAGACTGGGTAATCATCACCTCTCCTCAAAAAACAACAAGCCGAGTTCGATATGTCAATATTCAAGCATGACTACGAGGCTTTCTGGTCAAATTTCACGGATCAGTACCTTTTTCTTTGTCTCACAAGTCTCAAGGGAGATTTCTAAACAAAAGAATATTCAAATTTAACCATAAAGCCTTGTAGCCAATTGAGGCTACGTTCACACGGTACCGGACGAATTTTCTACCGGTTGAAAATTCGTCCATTTAGGGGTTCCGTTCACACGGAACCACGCTAAACGTACGAAAATTTAGACGCCTCGCCGTTCAAAAATTTGAACGCCAAAATCGAGGACGAATTTTTAGCCGGTACGGTCGAAAATTTAACCGGCGCGCTGTGAACACCTTGACCGTCTAAATTTTTGCACGGCAATGGCGTGGTTGCATGGATAAGTGGTAACTCAGCTACTATCCTTAGGCTTTCTCTTTCTTGACGCCATTTTGGATTTCGTAAAGTCGCGCTCTGCGCATGAACAGATTGTAAAGCCAATGACAAAGGTTAAACTTTAATCCAGTTCGTCAGTTCCGTGTGAACAGAGCAAAAATATTGCACGGTTCCGTGCGAACAAAATGTACGGTCAAATTTTCAACCGGTAGGAAATTCGTCCGGTACCGGGTGAACGTAGCCTGACTTCTTTCACCATCCCATAATGCAATATGTTTTGGGGGGTATTTACATAAAAGCAATACAAGTTATTAACTCTTGGGACTGTATCATGCTTCAGTGAACTGAATATCCATTGCTTTAATGCAAATACCCCCACACAACCCCAAAATGAACTGTATTATAGAAAGGGTGAAAAAAAGCGAATGTGTAAAATATTGACATATCGAACGTGGCCCTATTAGATCATTTCAGAGTTGCGAGGTTCAGAAATAGTATTTCTTCTGAAAACAAGAGGCTACATGAAATTTTCACTTTGGCCTTTCTTAGGCCAGGGCGGGAATAGAGATGTTACCACCATAATTGAAAACAGCACTTTCTCAGCAGTGATTTGTGCACTACACATCATATTAACCAACGGCCGGACGTCGTTTCGGTTGCAATACTCTTGCTAACAGTTACAAATCGGTAAGAAAGGAGCAGCAAGATACGAGAACGTGGACAGAATATCACAAGAAGATGAGCTGGTTTACAAGCAAAGTATAATAACCTGTCACAAGGCCAGCCCCACAGCAGGTGCAGTGCACGAAAGCTTTATCATCATTGCCTTTCTCCTTGACCTAGAATTAAACAAAAAGCCTTTTTTCAATATGAAACCGAAAAATTGGCTCAATCTTTCCTGTTGATGACATACTTATACAGCTGAAAGAAACATTAATATTTAATATTTTTTGTCATCGCACTTGTGAACGTTACTAAAACAAAACTGCGGTGATAAAGAAAACTTCACATACGAATTTGATATGAAAAATAAATTCCTAGTGATGTTGTTTAGCATGCTAAACGATAGTGGTTGAGCTTTTTCCGTCCGTAGATGAAACCTTGAAGATACAGATAACTTTCAGTTACAAGTTAATGAGCTGATTAGAGCGTGTTTCAATCGAGTGTCGTAAAACCAAAACCAAAGTTATTGCTTTGGCCAATCAAAAAGGACGGAGACAATCCAGTAAACCAGTCGAAACTCGAAGCAATTACACGCAGGCAACACAAAGCGCGGCAAAATGTGCACGCGCGAGCCACGATTGGTTTTGGTTTCACTTCTGATTGGTTGAAAAAGTGGCGCGAGAACTTTGAACCAATCACCGAGTGAAGTAATGCAAAACCAAAGCAATTCGATAATTACTTTTGACACTCAATTGAAAACCGCTCTTATTAGGTACTAACCAACTTGACCCAGTCGGCGATATCCGGCGTCATTCAAATGTAAGGTACGCCGAAGCATTGCGTTTTTGTGATGTGATGACCATGGCGATGGCAATGACATTGACCACGATGATGATAATGATGATGGTGGTTTTGGTAGTTTAGGACAGAATTTTTGGCGCACATAAGCAAATGAAAAAAGGTCCGTTTAGTCATTCACAACATTGCTCTCACCTCACTTTTTCCTGTATTTTTCTTCGCCAAGCTCCCAGCTATATTTGAAGCCCTTCGAAGTCGCATGCTTCTCCTCGTACTTTGCCGAACATTGCTTGACTCTTTGGGGACATCTCCACTAGGACTTTGGCCCCTTTTTGAAGAAGCCTTCAAGCTTTTAGAATCAGATTCACCTCCCACTTTCACGTTATCACCTTCCAAAGCCAAATCATCTTTGACCTCATCGAGCAAGTCACGTGGTTGTTTCTCTTCGCGTCCCTCACCAACACTCTCCTCTTTCTCTGGTAGAACAGTGTGCTTCTTTACATCAGCTGCCACTGAAATTTCAACGTTATTTTGCTTTACTAATGGTACTTTGGCATTGCCGCATTTTTCTATCGAAGGCTCGCCCCTTTCAAATTCATTCTTGCCGACAGTATCCGCTTTATTGTCTGGGCTGTTGATCACATTCGGCTCTCGTCCAGCAACATCAATGCTTTTCGACTCTGCACATGTTTCATCTTCACCCTCCAAGTTTTCGCTTTCTTCTTGTTTACAAGGTGATGATGAAGGTGTTGTGGTCGGTGTAGCAAACAAAACAGGAGAAGAGCAAAGTTGCTCCTCCAATAGTCCTTCACCCTCAGAGCTTTTTGCCGTCACGTTGTTTGACGCAGGGCTTTCACGGTTTTCTTCATGTTTGGACTCGCCGCATTTCATTTTAACAAAACGTATGCCCTTTAGCGAGCTGTAGTCCAGAAGTGAGGTCATTCCATTTAACACCGTTCCCTCTTGTCTTCTGTGGTCCAAACTCTTGCTATCTGCGTTAACAACTTTCTGGCCCTCAGGAGTGACATCGCTGAAGCATGTGTTCGGTGGGACACTACAATTTTCGGGAATTTGCGCTAGTTGTGAGTGCTGAATGGAGTTTCTGTCAGAGTGAAACCTTTGCCCTTCTTTTGCCGCTGAATATAAATTTCCTTGTCCGTTAGCGAACGAAATGTTCTTACTGAGTTGACCATTGTTTATACACTGTCCTAGTGTGAACGCAACACGAGAGCTACCGGTTAACTGGACTTTATTCAGTGGAGTGCGCTCTAGAAAAGGGTTCGTATCAGTGTGGACACTACGTTCCTTTGCTGGAGTCTCCACACTAACCCTCTTTATTAGATCACTGTTCAAACACTCATAAGGAGTAAACCCTTCAAAACGGTTACAATGGATTTTAAGCAGTGGAGTAGACTGTTCAGAGGGTTTCATATCGAAACTCAAGCTATTTTCTTTCACTGGAGTTTCCACAATGCTCATACTCAGCTGGCTTTGTGAGGCCGCAATTGACGATGGGCAAGGATCTAATTTACGAGCTGCTGCAAACTGTTTCAGGGAGGACATCGCCTCGCTAAAATTATCGAATTTGTTAATTCTTTTGCGAAGCCATTTCGATATCCCTGCAAATCAGAATGAGAGTTCCTTTAGTTTTCATCGCATGTATTCATTCGGCTAGGTCACTGCCACACAACTGAACAATTACCTACTGTTACTTGACCAATCAAAGTGGGTGAAACTTGTAAGAAGACGGGGAAGTCAGGGTGGCTTAGTGGCCATCAACCAGGCCTCCCACCTCTGAGACCCAGGTTCAACCATGAGGTCGCATGTGGGGTGAGTTTCAGTCGATCTCAATCTGACTCCCGGGGTTTTTCTCCGGGTACTCCGGTTTTCCTCCCTCCTCAAAATCGACTCCCAGTCAATTACATCTGGCTGGGTCTGAGGGTGCTCCGAGATCACATATGGATCGTGCGGCGCCTTTACATGCATCCGATCCGATCCCGTTGAACCGGTTGATCCTGGAAAGCCCTTGTACGGAGCGGTCAACTAAACACACTTACACATTTACATTTAATTAAATATATAGTAAGACCTATTTGATAGACCTTTTTCATATGGTGCTCTCAGCTTTAGGAAACCCTTCAAAATGTTATCGAATTTCTCCTCCTTTTGAACTTGCAATGCCGCATTGAAAACTATCGCAACGGCAAATAAATAAATAACAAATGGGCTCCTTTGGTGCAATACTTGACATGAAAATCCGTTAGCACCTTCACATTGATTGACAATTGTTAAAATATAAACATCTGTAGATATGTCTAATTATCACTTTATCATAAGTTTATCATAAGTTACAATTGGTCACTTTGGAACATGTAGAAGTAGAAGCTGAACATGTTGCTTTTCCGCTGCCCTAAAACCTTCGTAGCTTTTATCCATTTAATTTTTTTAATTGTAATTAAAAACATAATAAACTTTAAAAAATAGTGAGACCTAAATAAATACAGCAAGTTTACCCACAACATTGCACAAGGTGTTCTTGAAACAAGAACGGATCCTATAAGCCCTTAAAAAACTAAAGTAGATTTTCTACCATTCACTACTTGCACAATCCCATAATACAATACAATACAATACAATACAATACAATACATACTTAATTGACCGCTCCCCATGGGCTTTTCAGGGCCAATGAAACACAACGAAACGACAGAACAGAACAACAACAACTGTTAAGAATCCCAACTGGCCAGAGGCAAACCAGTTGGCTATTTACAAGTGCAGCTGGGAAGTTGAACAAGGGACTACCAGGATCAAATTCAACGAGTGGTCAGAGCGGGTCTTGAACCCGGGATCTCCGGATCTCAAGGCAAGCGCCCTAACCACTGGGCCACACTGCCTCCTCCAATACACCTCTATTACTACCCCACCCCCCAAAATACACCTCTATTATCCCCCAAAACTTTTGCATAACCATTGTTTGCAATTTCTCGAGGGACATGAAAATGTCCCAAGAGAAGTCGAAAACAATGCCTATGCAGATTTTGCGGGGTAAAAGAGGTGTATTATGGGATTTCTGCCAGTAGTGAATTGAACTAAAACAGAGACTCGTTGGGGGTGGCTCAAACTAGGATCACACCAGAACGTTGAGATTAAAATGACTTCCAGACTAGTGATACAGGCAGGTACCGGATCAACTCGGATCGCCGTAAAGAATATGATAAGGCCTCGAGAAATCACTTTACCCCTATTCTTTAATCTAACCTTGGTGAAATCGCGGGTTTTGGGTCACAAAACCGCTTTTCGTTCGATCCGAGGTGTGCGATCCGAGTTGATCCGGTCCGACTTTTGAACCTGCCCCCAGTGATACTGATCTTTCTTTCACCGTAAAAGTGTTCATACCATTTGTGTACTTTGGAGACTTGTTAAAACGTTCATCTATGAGCAGTATGGCACCCCAGTCTTGCCTGTGGACGTACATGAAGGGCCACAAATTATGTATTACTCCAGGGATCTGATACGAATACTATGAACTAAAGTTTAGATGGAAGGGTTTACTCAGAAATCGTTAAATACGGATAGGACGATCACAGATAGAGCGACTTTCATACGGCCTTGAAAAATAAACGTAACAACAGAATGTAAACAAAAATGCGAAACCTTTCACTGGCTAATCGAACAGAAACAAACGAACGAGAATTTTCATTGGCTTATAGCGAATGCGGATGCAAACAACGTCATCTCTCCATGGAACTTTCTGGAAAGCGATCGGCATTTCGCTTTGCCGTCATTTGAAATGCAGTAATGTGATTGGGCAATCGAACTGTTAACTGCCCATATTAGGAGTTTCCTTGGCGGGAATAAGAAGAAGCTTTGCTTTAATCTTGCCAAACATTGGTCCGTGAAACAAACTGCAAACACTTTTTCGAGGTCATACGAAAGTCGCTGTATCTAAGCAACTTGTTAACTCACGAGAATACAATCACGGGCTATATGCATAACTGTCGCAAGTTAAATTTTTCGTATTTTCCTGATTTCGTCAAACTGCGGCTAAATGCGCGAAAAAAAAAACTGTTGCAAGTTCATGCACAAAATTTTAGAGCAAACAGATAATTACTGAGTATACATGATAATTTGACCTCGGGTATTACGTTTCTAACATTCTAATTGGTTCAGTGTATCTCGGTTGTCAGCCCATATACCGTTTGACCTAATAGGGGAAACTGATCGCGTCAAGTGTTACCAAGCTGAAAAATTAAGCCGACCTCTGAGAATTAAACGAATTTATTCCATTCGCCAACTCATATCCAACGCGTGCTCATGGAATAAAAAGCCATTTGAAAGATTTCCGAGTTGCTGTTTGCCTCAGGTTCAAAACGAGTCTTGGTACTAAACCATTTAAATGATAAGGAGTTTGATTTGCATGAAAATAATCAGCTCATTTCCATTTGAATGATTGTGTACCAGGACTCGCTTTAAAACCGAGGCAAACAGCAGCTCGGGAATGGGCTCTTGGGTGTCAAATAATAGTCAGTTATTCATAGGCAACAATTTGATTCACTTTCGTTAATTAAAGACTTCCGACAAAAATCCCAACAGTACAGATTACTTTCTCTATGATTTATATAGTGATTTATCCAATGGATAGCGTTATCCAACTTTTGAACAACTGGCGCCAAAAGTATTAAGTTCCATTACCACTTACTTGTGACGTATGCATCTCCCCAGAGCCTGGAGTACATAGAAAACATTACATTGAAGAAAAATAAATAAATAAATAAAAACTAGTTTAAAAGGTCGTAAATGCAAACTGTTAAGAATTGCCGCATGGCGGGAATTAAGGACAAGGAAAACCAAAGATACTCATTTAAAGGCACTTCCAAGATGTACAGCAAAGGAAAAAGAAATTATTATACCTGGTTAAGAGCTCGGTAGGCCTGAATCTCATACCACTCACTCCCTGTTAAGAGCCCTCGGCTGGCTGCATACTGAGTGTTGTACTTGCGTTTAAGTTCCACCTTGAATATGCATATGAAAGTAGATGATCCTAAGAACTCATTGTCAGGATTCTATTTCCAGAGTTAAAACATGGTCAATGCACTTTTTACGGGTGCCCGGATGTCTCTGTGTGGGGGCTCACGGCTGGGTTGCGGGGATTGCTAGCCATGGGAGCATTTTACTGTCTAGGGGCTGGCTGATCACAGTGGAGGCCCCTGGACATCCCGGGCACCCCCCTTCCACTCAGCTATGCAGTTGTTAACGTGTATTTTTACATAAATTTAATAATAATTTATGTCTGTATGTACTCAATCTTTGTTTAGTGGTTTCAATGTCTGACAAAAATGTCATCAAACATTCCTCACCTGTGTGTCTTTCACATTAGGAAAAGGAATTCCAATCTGACGAATCAAAATAAAGAACGAAATGTTTTAGTGCCAACAATGTTCCAATATTTAAAAATACTTTAAAAAGTACCCAAGATTTCCGATGAAAATTAGTCAATGCAAATGCTTGCTTTGTTACTTGTACCAAAAAGTATGCTACAGTATTTGCTACAGTCAAAGGTGTTAATACAAGTTAACTGCTCTTCCCTCGTACAAGCACCATCAAGGATTACCCTGCCCCACTCCTTGATAAGTTTACTGGACGAGGGAAGGCTGGAAAATCGTTTGACCAGGGTGGACTGGGGTGGGTGAACTAAAGAACAGTATGAAGATAATTTGGGATAAAAGATAAAGAGCAACGTGATCAACTCACAGTGATGACAGCTCTGGCGTTGTTATCAGCAAAATCAAGTCCTTCACTGACTTTCCCTCGGCAAACTGCTAGGAACAAGCCACCATCCACAGAAGATTCAGTATCGGAATCTTAAAAGGATAAAGCACAAAACAAAAATAAAATTTTACAGAGAGTATTGTTTCTCTGTAGAAAGTGAGAAAAGCAGTAAGCTATCTCTCAAAATAACACTGGAAACAGGTAAGAGAGCGATAAAACCAAAACCAAAGTAATTACTTTGGCCAATCAAAAAGGACGGGAGACAATCCAGTAAACCAATCAAAACTGGAAGTAATTACACGTAGCCGACAAAAAGCGCGGGAAAATGTGCACGCGCGAGCCACAATTGGTTTTGGTTTCACTTCTGATTGGTTGAAAAAGTGGCGCGAGAACTTTGAACCAATCACTGAGTGAAGTAATGCAAAACCAAAGTTATTCACTAATTACTTTCGACACTCAATTGAAAACCACTCTAAAAGACAGAAACAAAGAACACGTAATAAGAATCTATAGGATGATTTAGAAGGTTCAACTTTTGCCCATGACTTTCAAATGCAACAGCAACGCACGAATTGTGAACATCTGTCATAAGGGTATCTTGGGACTAGTTTACAGGACAAAATTTGTGGTGTGAAGTCACAGGGTAAGCTTATTGCTTGCAAAGGTCGTAAACAAAAATCACACCTGAGCACAACTGGTAAGTAAATTTGGGAAGCCTTTAATAGTTTGTTTCTAAACCACAATATTTAATGCACAAAGTTTGTGGGGCTCGGTAAGAAAAGTGCTACATTCTAAAAAGTGGGTTTAACAGTATGAATAACTCTAATACTAAAACAAAAATACTTATAACATTGTAAGCCATCCACTAGGCTATTTTCGAAACACAGAGAAGACGAATTTGGGAACACCAAAGATGAGTCCAACTTGAGGTCACAATGGGATTTGAACCATTATACACAAAAATCCAGTGAGCTATGTCTATACCTGACCATGTGATCTTCATAAATTGGATGGACAGACAACAGTAACAATGGATTTACCTGTTTCGTCGCATTCTTCATCTTCGCTGGTTCTCACTGCATGGTAGAATTGGTGCATTATATCATCAAATTCTAAAAGAAAGGAAGGAATGATTTGGTTGAAAAGTGAAGAAGTTGACATGATACACGTACCTTCTGCACATACTCAAACATCAGGATTTACTAGAGTGTGAAGTAAAAGCACTGCTAATAATTCTTGACGTGCTACTACAGTATGATTAAAACGTCAATTATTCTTTCTCTTTGGATTTTCAAAACTATGTTACCTGAACACTAACTGACCCAAGTTTTATGATACCTGTTAAGATACCTGTTTAATTTAACTGGAATTTTCCTATTTAATGGTCTGCATTTTAAATTTAAAATCTTGAGAGCTGGATCAAGGAAAAAATGACATCAAAGACTCACTAGTTTAAAATGCAATGCAAATGTAAGCGGCTGGATTAATAATTATGCAGCAAATGAGTTCCGGGCTTTCAGACGATTTCCATATTTAATAAGCTGCATTTACACACTAAAGTCTTCAGCTAGTGAGTAAATGACGTCACTTTTCCCTACATTCAACCCTCTGAGGTCCAATCGGTCAATTTTAAATGTGAGTAATGGCGCACCGTGAAATCCAAAACTTGCACTCAAGTAAACAGCCTTTGGATAAAAATCAAAGATCAAAATTTTGCCATTCAGGTGTTAATTAAGCAAACACACTTTCAAAATCCGAAGAAGAAAAGGAAGTGATTTTTTTCTCATCGGATCTGTTTGAGATACTGCAACAAAAGTATAAGCATATGTGGCGTCTTAGTCTTTTTGTTGAAACTAAAGACACTGATTAACGACAAAACACGTGCCTCCCATGCTATACCTACAGTGCAGGAGGTCATGAATTCAACTCAGCCTAGACCAACACTCAGGGTCGTAAAGGCAGTGATGGTGCATGAGATTTAAGGTATACAAGGCCACGTAAACAAAGGCAGCCTTGAATAAAAAGGAACTTTGCTGAGTGCTGGAACATGCAGATGATGAGATGGAAATGTTCCGATGGTAACACAATATTTTACACAATTTGAAGTTAGAAATAGAATGTACAATTACAGCAGTCATTGTGATAGCAGGAAATCATAACAAAATAAACTACAAGGCAGCATGCACACTAGACTGTGAGCAGTCGCTCTTTTTCTCTAAATGGGGAACATTCAGGGCTGTGGGTAAATTCACCGTAGGTGTCCGTTTCAACAATTTAGAGCAAAATGATTGGGAAATAAATTTTTGACAATTAAATCTCACCGAATTTGTCTCCACCCCTGGGTTCACTGACAACTGTTTTTCTGTCTGAGAGCTGAGACCATAAGCCTGTTGACTGTGTATGGACAAAAACAATGACTTACTGGATAATCTTTCATTTGGGAACGCTGTAAAATGTAGTTTAACCCACTGACTACTGGGAGTGAGACTGACTTAACAGATTTTACTCTGTCTAATACCAGACAATTTTACTCATCAACTGAGGGTGTCCTAGGGCAACACAGGGGTCAATGGGTTAACTTCAAATACTAGAATTTTTCACAGATGCTTAATCCAAAATATAGAATAGAAAAGCATAAAGCTTTAAAGAACAATAACAATATTCCATAAGGTCGCAATAGTAGCAAGTATGATAAATACTGTAGGAAACAGACAACTTTTTTAAAAGACATGTTTCGGCATGCTTATGCCATCATCAGTTTAATGAGTTCCTAAGTGTGAACAGTTATAAAGTCTACGGGTAGATGAAAAATTATTACAACATGACGTAATACAAAAGCGGGTACTATTTACAGCGTGACACCAAACATCAAGGTGTAAACTAAAACGTGAGAAAAGTGTTGTAATGCTGCAATAATTATTGTTTGTTAAGTTCCGTTTGGATCATATTTATATAAAAAGTTTGATCTTATTTTAAAAAAGTTTGATCTTATTTTAAAAAAGTTGTCTGTGTCCTACAATAACAAAATTATTGTAAAGGAACCTTTCACACTAAATAGCAAGTTTACATCACTTTACATGTAAGTGGCTATGTAAATTATTACCTAATGGAGGCATTTTGTGAGCCAATATTGAAGCAGCTGTACTTTGAAAGTAAGACGCGATCCTCACACTTATCTGGACAATTTAAGCAATTTATTTCATTCACTGATTGTACTTAATTTGTTTTGGGGAAAAACTTTGACACCCTTACTAAACTTCATGGGCATCAGGGGTTTTCTTCAGCGGTGCCATGGTAGTGTATTTTTCTTTTCTCTCGACTCTTAACAGTGCAATTTTCTGGGGTTTTTTCCTCTCCACCTCCCTTAATTATCCTCTTCCACTGCAGGGGGCCACAGTGACAAGTTGTGGAAATGTTACTATGACAGTGGCCATAGTAGAGGCCCTTAAATAGTCTGAGTCACCCATCCTCCACCCATCTTAATGCAGATCTTGACAATACTGATAAAATGTTATAAGTTTCTATGACTCTTCTTTCTTTTTCACTAGACATCTTATAGACAAAAGAATATTTATGAAGATGTTTGTGGAGTTAAAAAATGACATTATGGATATTACCTGCCATCGCTTGCTGAGCTTGTCCAACATGTTGTACGATGGGAAGAAACAAAGCACTCCATGAGGAACTGTCTAAACAACAACAAATTGATAAAGAAAGGGGGTTAATAATTAGAAAAAGTTCCAGCACCGATTAAAAAACAACAGGGCTATTAATACAAGTTCCATTTAACACCAGTAACTTTATCATGGCAATTTAGATTCAATAGTACTGTAGCTACAATCCCGGCCAAAAGACTTCGGGACACTTGTCAAATGTTGGGCTAAAAGTAGACAATTTTCTGTACATGCTTCCATCGTTAAATGAGCAAAGTGTGCTCTTCTTTTGCTACATTTTTTGCACCCCCCCTCCCCTCCCCTTCCCTCCAGACAATGTTGAAACATGCGAGCGATCGATGAATAGATCTTGATTTTGGAGACCATGAAAAATCAACATTGTCATGGGGGTAGGGGGAAAAGCGGGAATTGTTCTAACAGTTTTGACCAGGATTGTACATTCATTTTTTAACAGGTGACATCCCCTGTGCATTGGACAAGACATCAGAGTAACTTGGAAAAAGTTCAGCAAAGAGCTGCTGCCTCCAGTGAACCAAGTGTTCCTTGCAGGCATTGTTTTCCGAGCATTTTGAATGCTGATGTCTTATTGTAACTTTATGTTTAAGGCCCTCCAGAATCTTAATGGGCAGGTATAGATCTCTCTTTCCCAATCTCAAATCAACTTCCTGTGATGTATTTGAAATTTTCTTTTTTTCCACAAACTATTCCCACATGGAATAATCTCCCTCAGGAAATAATACATGCTGTAAGGCTAGCCCAGCATTCTTTAGCACGAAGGTTAATGGCAACAGTTTCTGCATGCTTTGGTTGCATCCTTACCTCACAGATGTTCAGTACCACCTTGCCTACTTCATCTTGAAAAGCAAAGGTCTGAAATTGAAATTAAAGATGGTGAAAGGGTAAAAAACAAAATTTAGAAAATCTACTAAATTGAATTTTAACAAAGGCAAAAGCAAAATGATCTTTTCCTTAAGAGAAGCTTTAACTGGAAAACAGGAACTGAATTATCAAATCTGTCATTTTGCTTTGATACTCGACCAACACTATCGGACGAATATCAGTCTGTACATTGCCCAATACTCTAAGGACATCTCAGTTGACACTTGGCCAAGATGTCGATCGACACACGGTCAAGTGTAAGTTGATTATGTTCTTTAATTAAGTTGCTACATGTAGACTATCGGTTGACACCTTGACCGTTACGGCACAAGCAAGTGTCAGCAGTATATCAGTTGACTGTCGGTGGTATATCAGTTGACGATTGGTACTGTAACCTCGGCCGACATATCAGTTGACTGACAGCCAAGTGTCGATCAACTGATGGCTGCTATATCAGTCGATACATGTCCAACATATCGATGGATTGGCAGCTGATGTCAGCCTTGCCAATACCATGTAGCTAAAGTGTACTGATGACAAACTTTCCCACGTCTGCGCCAATGCCCCCCTTCCTCCCACACACACATACACACACACACCACCTATTACTGACAGTTCTGAATTTCTCAAGCTTTCCAATCTCAGTGGCGATTTCAATATTCGCACTTGCCCACCCATTGGAAGAAAAATCTAGGACAGCTCTTAAATGGCTGACATGTTGATTGACTTGTCAGCTGATTGAGTCAGCCGAGTGTCTGAGGCAATCAAGCGACACGCATGTTGACCACATGTTCACCAAGAGGTGATCAAAATATCACTGCTGATGTTTCGGGTGGGTCTCAATCTCCATGTCGGCTGTCAACATGTCCATCAACATGTCGCCAATCGAGTCAACCAACAGAAGCCTTTTATAGTACACAGGATCTAAATACATGATCCCCGCACGTCTCAACAGCATAACTGTTCTCAAAAAAAATACAGTAGAACAGTAATGCACATGTCAAGTAGTCAAAACAGCTTACAGTATGTCCTATTTTCTGATTACCTCAGAACTTTGATAGCTAGCATTGACAGCACATCCACTTGGTCCTGACGACAGTGTTCCAACCCATACCTGAACATAATTATCACAAAATTACATCAACATCCCACTATTATCAGAGTACTTGTGCTAGCACCAAACAAACAAAACAAAACATTATAGGAAAGTCAATAATTATACACGTCAAAAAAGACACTTCCTAAGAAATCATTCTGTTAAAACTATGTCCAGAAGATTTTACTTGTCAGTGGGGGTGGGTGGGGGGAGGGGAGGATGAGGAGTCTTGCCTTAAAGCTTAAACAAGCACATCAAAAGGAAGTACTACAGGTGGGTTTCCCTTTTCTACAGTATGCTTAACAAAGTGGTTGTCTTTAGCTGCATTACGTGTGAAGTTGTGGTAAGAAATAACACCGTGCAAAAACCTTGAAATAGAACAAAATTTATAAATATGCTTGAGAAATACCTGTGAATTGGCAATGACATGGTTAGCTTCCAACTGGATAGGGAATTTTACCCCAAGCTCAGACGAAAATGTTGCCATGGGTGAAAGAGTTCCAGAAGTGAGGATAATACAGCGAGCCTCAGAACCAAGCTCAGAGAAAACCTTAAAAAGGCAAGACAAGCAGAACTAAAAATAATCAAGACCTCTACATTAATGAGAGGCTTATGTCAGCTGAACAATTCTGGTGTGCTAAAAAATTAATGGCACTGGAGTTAAGGCACTTGTACATGTACAATGTAGATAATTTTGTCAATTGACTGTTGACACTGACAGAACACTTTGACCCTCACAGTAGGTAATCGGTCAGTAATACTTAACACTACCTTGTCTGTCATTCTTGTTTGAAAGCTACAATCCTGGACAAAAAATTTGGGACACTTGAGCTACAATGTAAAACTGCTGAAAATGAACATGTGGTAAGACCATCTATCATACAGTCCACTCCCCCCCCCCCCCCCATCCTTTTCAATGTTGATGGCAATCTGGGAAAACATTCAGAAAAGCTGCAGTTTATTTGAACATTGCTTTGGGGGAACGGGGAACAACAAAGTCGTTCTTATTATAAGTTTTTAGAAAAAGTAAAAAGGACATTTTTCTTAGGAGCATTTTTTTTGCTGCATATAAACAACAGTGTCCTACCAACTTTTGGCCACGATTGTACATGTATGTATGTCACTGTTTTGCTATTACTGATCTTGGCAGGATTATAAATCATGCTTGGATGAATTTCAACAAAATAAGAGGATCACATTAATGGTCTGTCTTTGTGTTTAAGAGTGAAACCACAACTTACCACTGCAGGGTTCAAACACCAGAAATTTAAAGAGTGTGTCCACTCCTTCCTCATGCCTATACAATGCAAATGCATACGAGTTCTTACTAACAGCAACAAAAAAAATAAAAGAAACTCATAAAAAACCAGAAACATGA
The DNA here is from genome assembly GCF_036669925.1 of Montipora capricornis. Classification (NCBI taxonomy): domain Eukaryota; kingdom Metazoa; phylum Cnidaria; class Anthozoa; order Scleractinia; family Acroporidae; genus Montipora; species Montipora capricornis. Next base: position 223,920 of record NW_027180200.1, on the reverse strand, counting down.
TTTTATGCTTTATGCTGTGGTTCAATTTTTTTTTTTGGTCTTAGATTTGTCAAACCAGTTCAATTTTGTTTTTTCTTTGTCTTATGTTCATTATCATAGTCTGAAACAAAGGAAATTCAAAATTGATTTATGAATCGAACTGGATTTGTAGCAATCCTGTGGAATTTAGACTGCTTTCAACAGAACTGAGGATGAGGCCATCTGAGAAGGAAAAACTGACAACAGGGAAGAGGACATTGATGACGAATTTATTCATCAACAACAAATTCGAAACTAAAAGCGAGAGCAATGACTAGTTCTATATACATGTAATATTGCAATTCAAAATATACACAGTTCTTTTGATAATCATCCCAGTTCAATGACCAACAATGTCTACAGGTATCTTAAGCTTTAATAATATTTGTACTAAATAATTTCGGGGAAAGTGCAATTACCGGTATATTATTGTTAGCTTTATTAAACAACATAATTATATGTCTATAAGATGCACCCCAAGATTTTGCAGAAAGCATCAGAGTCTTCTTGAAAAAAGGAAACATGAAACTGACATGTATAACCGAATAACTACGGTAGTTTGAAGCATTTTACACTTAACAAAAATTGAACCACAACACCATGTACCTCCATGGGATCTTCTCCATCCTCCGGGCTGAAAAGGATTTTATAAAAAAAAAAACGATACAGAAGATTTTTTTTGGCATGATGCATGAGATACCTAACTCGTGCATGGTCGATGCACAAGAAATTCAGTTGTGGTTTGCCAAGGCATTAGAAACTGGACAAATCTGAATGATTATATTAAAGAGATTTAAACCTTACATTAGTAGATACACAATAATGAAACTTGAAGTTCATAGTTCAAGCTTCCACCCAATGATTTTATATTCAGTTGAACCCAATTTAACTGAGTTAGTAAACGAGGAGCCGTTGTTTTGGTCAGTAGTGGTATTATGTAACATGCGCCTCTGGGGTTCATGTAGCCTGAAAGTGCATTTTTGATCGAGTTGCGGAATCTATTTGAAGCATTGACGCTTGTGCTTTGGGTCTAGTTATTCGCATTTCCCTCAATACCCTCCCCTTTTCCACCGATTGTGTGTGTGATGGGCCCCTGCTTGCTTCACTCCCATGCTGTTGGGGGGGAGGGAATCACAACTTGGTTGTCAGGATTTGTCAGTTATGGGAGCGGGTCTCCATCTGGGAGCAGGCTGCCAATAGTGGAAGTTCCTGGATGTTTCTCGGGCATCCAACCTCCACTTTGCCACAAAGTTGTTAATTAAAGATCATGATAACAGTTTCTGTATATACAACCAATTAACATTCTTTCCTTTTTCAGTGTTTTCTGTTTTTCCCTTTTATATATACAGTGCAATCACACCATTGTCGAGACAAAAATATTTTCTATGTAACTGTTGTGACCTTTACTCTCAGTCTATTCTTCTCTGACTTGTCTAATGTATGTCACATAGTTTTTCCAACTTTATGACAACAAGACAAGACAAGACAAGACAAAACAAGAGGCCATCTGGCCTCAGTTGTTCAAAAGGTGGATAAACGCTATCCCCCGGATAAATCACTATCCAGCAGATAGAGCGGTTTTCGATTGAGTGTCGAAAGTAATTAGCGAATTGCTTTGGTTTTGCATTTACTTCACTCAGTGATTGGTTGAAAGTTCCCGCGCCATTTTTTCAACCAATCAGAACTGAAACCAAAACCAATCGTTGCTCGCGCGTGCACATTTTCCCGCGCTTTGTGCCGGGTATGTGTGATTACTTTGAGTTTTGATTGGTTTACGGGATTGTCTCCGTCCTTTCTGATTGGCCAAAGTAATTACTTTGGTTTTGGTTTTACGACACTCGATTGAAACTCGCTCTAAGCACTAGCAAAACCAATTGAGTTATCCAGTGGATAGCACTGTCCACCCTTTGAACTACCGGGGTCTGAAGTCAAAGACAAATTTTAAAGCATGCAAGTTAAGATTCGAGTCTGGTATGTTCCATCCGTGGGGCCTTGTGTGGTTCAGTTATTCTCCTTTGACTCAAAGACCTCAAAACATTATTATTAACAATAACAATATTAGAAGCTATTCTGCCGGCAAAGGCAAGCTCCTAAAATTACAAAGCATGTGTCTCGAGAAATCCGCTGTTCTGAGAATTCACAAGAAATAAAAAACAAAATAATGAAACTTAACTGTTAACAGTAGTACTACAATGCCAAGAAACACGTGATGGCGTGAAAAACAGGCAGTGCTGGGATGGGGTATGCAAGATACATGTATATTCACAACACTAGTAGTACATTTTTCAACTATGGAATGGTATAAAGACAATACAGTCATTAAGTTTAGGAAATAATTTAGCCACGTTTTTCACTTGTTGTAGAAAAGAATGTACTTCATTTGTTTATAACCTATACAATGTGCATCCTAGTACATTTAACCAAGTACATGTATGTCACAAAGAGTAAACCCACCATGATTTGCGCATCTCTAACCATAACGGATGTTTTCAGTACAGCACACCTACAAGATTTACAGGAATGAAACTCACATACAGGAACTACTTGTAACACTGATTAAGTGCACTCAGACAGCAACTCCTATTTTTCAAAGAGCACTTGACTGAAGTCTTACCCCATATACACCACATGTTGAATTCAAAATTTATTAGGAACCTTTAGATTCTAGAACGAGGACGAGAACCAGTACGAGTTTTGACTTGTAGTTTTTAGCGAAAATACTTAGAAAATAATTATTTATAACCCGTACGATTAATCTTACTCTTTGTTAGCAGAATAGGTTGCTCAGTTATTCTTATTGCTGTTACCTGGACCTTTTTGCTGATCGAAAAATGCCAAAACTGCTACCCTGTTGTTGACTTGTTTTGACACGACGACATTCTTGCAAAACCTCGCACTAAAATGGTGATGGCATCACGTTTTTCCCGCCAAAATGACGCTGGTTTGCGCGCGCTCACTGTTGTTCATTGAGAAAATCTCGTACTCGTAGTCGTTCTCGTCCTAGAATCTAAAGCTCTCCATTAATACTAATGTTGTTAACATTGTTGCAAACAAAAGTTGGAAAAATAGGAGGGAAAAAACAGTCAGTTGACAGCCTATCGTCACTACCACTGTCACCATCATGATCACAACTACTCCTTACCACCATAAGCATCATCATCATAAGACATCATGCACTGTCACTGTCACCAACATCATCATTATCATTATCATACCCTCTCAGTCCTTAAAACTGTGTCATCATTGTGACGATGACTTAGCCAACCACATACATGTAGCAAAACAGAACAGATCTTAGATTCATAATAATAAAAAATTACTTCATAGTAGTATGGAAATAGGCCACTTTCAAAAATACCATAATACTCTTTGTCTGTTGACCTCCCAAATTTCACATAAGCAAATGTTCTTGTTTTCTCATTGCTTAGTTGCAAAATTTGGCAGGACAATCAGTATTAAAATGTCCATACCCCCCCCCCCCCCCAACAGAGGGTTTTTTCCTAGTTTGGCCCCCTCCCACACTGGATTTTCCTTTCCAGAGGGCTTCACGTTACTCCCCCCACCCCCTGGAATTTCCATGATTTTTCCAATTGGTCCCCCATACCCCTTGGAAATTCCAAATCCAAAACAAGAAACAAGAGACTTGATTAATGTATTTTGATCGACTTAGAGCCAAGGCTGTTGCCTAAAAGGAAAAATCCAAAAAAGTACTGAAAGTTGATGCTATTTTAAGTGTATATGGTATATGTTTTGTAACCTAATCGAAGTTTGCATAGTCAAAACAACATATCGAATTACGTTGCACACACAAGAAACTATTTATTACATAGTTATTTTTGCTGTCACAGTGAAACTCAGGAAAATACCTCCTTATGTCGAAGGAGTAATAATTATCTACAGTTACTGCTACACAGTGTAGTATAATTTGTGAACCGTACTGTTTATATTATTTTTTGTGGGTGTAGCCGTGAACTGACTTCGCTTATCAGCGGGAATCATAAGCCGTCACGCAACATGTTTAACGGATAGAATTTTCCATTTTTCTTGGTTACTTTGAATCAATTGGAAAAGTATGTAAGTGTTTATTCGATCGCATTTCAAACCCTCTGGGAAAAAAGCCCTTTATGTACTCTTTATGTACCCCCCTCCCCTTCGGAAATTTGCCTCTTTCAGACCCTCCTACCCCTCTGAATTTCCGTGACCCTCTGTCGTGGGGGGAGGGGGGGGGGGTTATGGACATTTTCTGGAACCACACATTTTCAAAAGTGGCATATAACTATACTCTATCCACCTACTCTGCCCTAATAATGATTTTCCACTGACTTGAGAAAAAATAAAGAAAACCTGAAAATGTCTGCAAGTCTAACCTATAGTCAGAAATATACTTCATGTTTTCTCCCATCATGAATTTTCCAATCAGAAATATTCCTTCTAAGAGAGAACAGCTGTGACTGGATAGTGATGGTATGCCCTGCCTGCAGAACAACAAAAATGATGCTTAATATTAACACAAAGAAAGGATAAATAAAGCATTCTTTTAAAATTTTGTTAACATTCACAAAATTTGTCGCACATCATTGTGTCATATTGCATCATTTTGGTAATATTCCTTTTTAAAAGTTATTTTCCTTTTGATAAAGTTACGGTATACAGTATCAGAAGTTCAAGTTCAAAGTTAATAAACTTGGAGAACGAGGAAACTGAAAATCCTGTTTGAAATGGAACTCTGTATTAGGTTTTTATTTAACTAAACCAGCTGTGAAGAAAGTACTGTGCATGTACCAATCCTTCCACTATCATAACTATGACTATCATTATTATGTTGGTTTTCAATTCCACACAGAAAAAAATGACTTAATTGCTGCCTGTAGTCTACTGTTCTGTTCTACTGTGTACTTATACCTGTTTGGATCTTTTGCAGATGCCATAACATACTGAAAATGTTCCTGGTAGAACAAGAAAGACTCAAATAAAAAATAAAATAATGGAAAACTGTTGACTGATAAAGTGTGTCAGATATGTGTAAGTTACTCACAAAATAAAGGCCGAATGTTCCAGAAGTAATTCCTTGTTTCTCCATAGCTGTTACTATTTCCCTACCAGACCAGACCTTAGATGATTGCTCAAAACCTCTCTCTTTCAGCTGTGACGAGCTTTCATGTATCCATCGTAAAAAGCTCCCAATCTGATGATGAAAGCAAACAAACATTTCTTTTATATATTATAATTATATATATAAGTAGAATGATGAAAATTGAGTAGCCAACGATGATGTCACTTGTGAGGAGGATCCAAATCAGGATACAAGACGTTTGGACTCAAATGAATGAATACAGAGAATGAAAAAGTTGAGTCCCCAATGAACTTCTCACAGGTCTTGTTTAATACTGTGTAAACGTTTCGCCCTTCAGGCTTGTTCAGTACATGTTAAAACATTTAAAAATTACCTGGTAAAAAGTAAGATTGATGCTGCGTTATTTATACAAAAATATAAGACAAAAGGTGTAGGAAAAAAGGTGTGTAAAAAGTGTAAGAAAACGCAGTATCGTTACATAATCGTATTACGTAATATGTACATGCAAATAAAATTTGATAAAAATCTAAGTAATGTTACAAAAAAGCTCATTAAGTAAAACAATACATTAAATTAAAAATGAAAAAAGAAAGAGGTACATGTAACTCTATTCCGAAGTAAGCTTAATTTGCCCAACACTGAGATAAAGGATAACAAAAGGACCTTTATAAATCATGAAATCAGGTAACCTTACAGGGAGCGCAAACGAAATCCCAAGAGAAAACCTATGGGATAATGCTAGGTGCGAAAAATGGATAACTGTAATTAAATCCCTAACAGGGGCCTCTGAGAATCCTGACTTTACAAAATTAAATGCTGCTGAAGAGATGGTCACCTGGTTACACAATAGTTATTACTACTCCAGGGTGCATAACTGCGAGCACCAAGAAGCCTCTCTTGTCAGTAAAACCTTATCCATATTTATTTATTACAGTGCAACGCGCCTTACCGTAGCCACCCAACAAATTTTCACATTTTGACAATTATTACGTATAAATACGTCAACTCAACAACCCATGCAACAGTGTTTAACTTACAACTGTGCAAACTTTGCAAGGAGGTGTGACTGTCAATCAAATTCACACATCCTGATTGGCGGATAATTTCTGAAAAACGTTGTTAGGTGGCCACGGTAAGGCATGTCGCACTGTAACAGTATCATTAACAATTTTCTCAAAGACAACATTTGAATTAAAAGTCAGACATGTGGTGTTCTTTTTTGTTAAAATGGACGGCAATTCAAAGGCGGCTTTGTTGGTCAACATGGCCAATTTATGATTCTGAAATCTGACCTTGAATTTGTTCAATGAAGAACCTACGTATTGAAC
>NW_027180200.1:202500-212500 GCF_036669925.1 Montipora capricornis | reverse complement strand
GCAACAATTAATACATCATTAAATTATTACTTTTAAGACAACATCAACTAGCCATGCAAAGTCATCAAGTTGTCTGTACATAAAGTTTCGTGCATTTCTAGCCTGCAACGTAATCCCATCGGTCACTGTAGGTTCTTAGAAGACAGCTGCTATAGTGACTGCAAGGAACAGCAATCCTATAGGCCCCTGTATTCATTCTGTGCCATTACTTCAGAGTGCAGATACCATGCAGCTCTGAGATACATGTAAGCACCAAACGCAGATGCAAAACGCACGCACCACTTTCGCAAATCTCCTTCTGTGTGTGCCCGAAATGTGTGCATGTAGTCTTTTGTTATTCATGGCTATTACAGCTGTACATACATGTAGTAAGATTTATTTTATTTTGTATAATTATATTGTTCAGTCAAACAATAGTACTCGAGGGAAACAGGTATTGTAAACAGCTGCACCAGAGCCATGGATCAGTTTGCTAATGTTGTCGCTGAGTTGAAATCGCTTAACCTTAAAGTTTGTTTAAGATATGCATGAAATTAAATGCACGCTGATTTTCAAAAGCATCGCAAAGTGTTCCCTCTTCCAGTCTCCTGAACAGCAAAGTTATATCTGACCTGATATACAGGAGTTAGACATCACAAAGTGTCCTCCAAACTCAAAATACTATTTATAACCCTAAAGCAAGTTGTAACATTGTTGCTTAACGAGCTACATAACCATAAAATTAATGTAGCTTTAACTCCATTACTTAACAGGAAATTACATGACGCCCATCTAAATTGAGCCTGCATCTAATCATGTGCATTTCTAATAGAAGTTATTAGTTGAACCATTAATGTGGAAATATAAAAAGTAGTGAAAGGGTTAAAATGTGAAAAATTTTCCAAATTTAATGTCAACTAAACACATTACTATACTTGAAACAAAAGATTGCTTTGCACAAACCGCTGTGCCATCCAAGAGCTTCTTACACTCCTCATTCTTGTTCTTCCCCTTTGAAACGACTGGGTGCACACAGGAGTGCTCTCGACTGGATAAAATTGTCATCCTGAGAAAGGAATTTTTAAAAGAAAAATCACTAATTATAGAGAATCACAGTTCAGATCAGTTGGTCCTGGCCCTGTGAGGACCATTGACAATCACTTTTGATGGCCGCCAATCTTAGCTGAATTTAAATCCCCTCTCCACTTTGTTATCCTCTCACTTCTCGTTCTTCCTTTCCTTCCTTTTGCGCCCATACCTCTCCTTCTACCCTTGTCATAACTAAAATGTCGCCTCTTCTCTCCCAGTGGTCATATTTTCACTGTCATACTTTCACACTGTCAGACAATTCAGTCTCTTGCTTATCAGACAAAATAACATTATTTGGCTTTTGATACCAATGATGAAAATTTTGCAGATACTTCATTCTGAAAGGTTGTAGGAAAAGTCAAGGAATGCAAATGAAGTGCAATCACAATCACTTTCAGCTATACAGTCAAGTAATTTGACCATTAATTGCCACTCATCATGTCTCGTGCCTTATGCAATAATGTTTCTACACAGGTAATTGCTTAACGTAACTTGTTAGTGTGACAGTCCCAAAAATGGTTTGGAGATCACAATGGAAGCTAACTAATGCTAGCTTCCTTTTTTCCAGGTCTGCATGTAAACATGAGGAGAGACATTCCAAGGAAACCACATTGTGGTGCCAAACCATAAACCCTTAAGATGAGAATCTAACTATTATTAGTATCACCCAACTAGTGGACTAAAGAAAATGCTCCATTTCGATTGGCTACGCTACTAGAGTACTATTAGTACAATGTAATAGTCCTAGAGTAGCGAAAAGCATGACACTTTCTTTCGTTTTATTCCCAAATAAATATTAATTTTCTTCAACTTGCATTTGCTAACTTTGCTATTGCCTTTTCTGTCCGACTAGTTGGGTGATACTAATTTGCAATTATTAGACCCTTTGCCCTCAAGGGCCACGGGTCAATAGCCCATGAGGCGAACCCTTGTAGGCTACGGGTCTAATTGTTAATTAGAGTTAACTGAATAGAGGGTAATGTGAAGTGCTGATTATTACCCTCTATTCAGTTAACTCTGTTTAAAATATAAGTGCTACACGGCCAACGTTTGTATAAACGTAACCTTTCCTTGTAATTGTTAATTAGACTGAGAACTTCAGTTTGATCAATCATTTAATTTACATGTACCCATGTACCTCACTTTCTTGTATTCAGTCTTCCGAAGCTCCCTAGAAATCTGTGCTATCTGTTTGTGTGTTCGAGTTCCAAAAAAAATCTTAGGAACCCTGCAACAAGAAAATAATACAGAATTCGTCAACAAAGATTATGAGGAAAACAAACACAACACCTTCACAAACACCTTCCGCTTGAGTATCCTTTCTCTTGCAGTACTCCAGAGATGTAGACAACAAAGAAATTTGAAAAAGACCTTGAAGTCGAAAGAGAGAAATGATGCTCGTACTTATCAAATAACTACAGTACATTTCTTTCAGATGGTCTTGATGCTAGCAGACAAGTAAAATAATAATAAAAAACCGATGAAACCTTTGAGCTCATGTTTCGACAGAAACTTTTGCCATCCTCAGTTAGTAGAATACAAAGCAATGGAAGCTGAATTTATAATAAATAGAAAATGCTAATGTGAAAAATAGTAATAAAGGAGAAGAACCCTCTTTGAATCAAGAATTACACCATGTCAACCTTAAACTATTCTTTTGATTCCCACATTTTCACGCTATACTTCGTTCCATCGTTACTATTCTTTAAATTAGCATTTTCTATTTATTATAAATTCAGCTTCCATCGCTTTGTATTCTACTAATTATAGCTGAAGAGGGAAGAAGTTTCTGTCAAAACGTGTTTTACAAACTCAAAGGTTTCGTCAATACTTTACATACTTTTACATCTTTGTTTTACCTTAATACATATGCAAAAATTTTTATCTTCCCTTTTAGCTTGATAATGACTGAAGTTCAGTCAAAAAGTCGCATGTCTTTACCGTTAGTTTTTACTTCAAATTGTTTGAAAAAACCTTTACTTGTGTCTATTATATTCCATAATTTGACTTCCTTTATTTTGTTAGAAGATATACCGGTATATACATATATATGCTGTTATCTGCATGAGAAGAAAATAAAGGCTGTATTTACTTTATTTGTCCTGATTTGGTGTCAGTCTTGCCCCCCACATCAGAAGAGCACTTCTCTTTATTTTCAAGAGAGCCGTCGACTCCCAGAGAAATGTTTTCCCCTGATGAAACTCTTGATGATTCCAGGGGACTATGGATTGAGTCGTCTTCACAGATGGTTTCTGGGCCTGTCTGGATACGCCTCTTTTTTGAGGGCACTGTCTAGAATTTAACCAAATTACTATGATTTGCTAGTGCCATTAAGAATAAAAACAACAGATCAACAGTCCTTTCTAATAGTCTTGATTTATTTCCTTTCTTATGCCTGCACTTTTGAAGATGAGAAACTTTATTTGCGCCACAACTTTGTTTGATTTGGTGACTATGTACATGAACATGTACCATACCAATTAATTTCCAACAATACCATTTGGCATGCAAACAAAAAGACCAAAGCTCAGCTAATTTTCTTAACACTTATATCATGACACTATCTGTACCCACTATATTAAAACATTTTTGTTATTCCCTTAGTTGTATTTTCCACTAGCTGAGCAGCAAAAGAAGTGGAAAATGTTTACTACACACCTGTCTGAAATCTAAGCACAAGGGGCGTTAGCTTATAAGTCATGTGCTCAATGGTTTCGTCAGTTTCTTTTTTTGCTGTCAGTCATTGTTGACTAAAATTTCAGAGCTCCAGTTCCCACCCAACAGTGTCAGTTGGATATTCTTTACAACAGGTAAGATTGTTAGCATTAAGTACCCAACCTTACATATGCTGTGTAGGCTTTCAGTAGTTATATATAAATGTATGCATTTATTGTACTATATTATGCTAGGCTGAGTTTGTTTGTGAAATAAAAATAATAGTCAGTTGGTAGTGCATGGTCAGCTTGACAATATTAGCTCCTACAGTTGTGTGAGAATTAGTTAATATGTAAGAACACATACTTGATTCCCTGGAGTTCTGAAGCGTTTCTTGGTTGGCTGGAAATCATCATCAGAGGCGCTTCCAGAACCAGAGTTCCCAATAAGAGAAGCACTTTTGTCAGTTTCTTCTGTAGAAAATTCACAAACAAAACCAGTAGAATTAATTTCCTTGATGAAATAAATCTCTAGTCTGAAGGGTGATGAAAAACCTTAAAATAAATTTCTGGAAGCTAAACTGAAAAGGCCAACAAATGAACCAACAGAGACGGAGAAAGAAATAATAATAATAATAATAATAATAATTATTATTATTATTATTAGCACCAATATTCCTAGCCACCCTTCCCGCAATATAACAGTTTTTGACCATGGCAAAGGCTACGCACACTCAATCCCAACAGAGATCAACGAACACTTTTCATTCATTAAAAATTAATATTCTGCTTTTATGTCACCATGGTTCCAACAATGGCAATGCTCCTCCATTTCCCATATAAACTACTAACTACCCAAAATACCTCAATTCACTCTGTCAAAGGGATGGCGCTTCAAACAACAGCTACCAAATATTTTTGTTGCTGTGGATAATTATATTATTGTGTGCATGCAGTGGTTTCAATGACCAACAGTCAACAAAAAGCATTGGCCATTTAATTTAGAGAAGTTGGCTAGTTTTTTCGCTAAATTGAAAATAACATGTAAGTCCCTATAATGCTTATTTTTCCTCGTTTTTAACTTTTCATTGAAATATTTATAGTGTCTGGAGCGTAGCACTTCACAAAATTTCCACCAATAGTATAACCATGCATTTTAGCAGGCCTTTGATTTATACCCAAACAATTTTGGCCGAGCCAGTTAGGTACTGGTAACTAATGACATCAAACAAGCAACCCAGTCAAAATGTGCAGGCAGCCGGCTATTTGGCCGCCTACAGAGAAATATCTGGCGCTTAATTCACACGTGTCAGGCTTATATTCTGGACAAGGTTGTTTTGAGTTGTTGCTCATCACTGTAAATTACAGATAATTATACTTATAAAAGTATTATGATCATTTTTTCTTACTATGTTGTCCCTTTAATCACTACGTTTCGACTGCGTACTGCTAGCCTCCATCGCTTCTCAGGCTATAAGGTCTCTTCTAAACTTCTAGTTCAAAATAATTGTAACTAAAAAATACATCACGTAGCCCCGAGTCACAAACGACAACTTCTGCAAGTCACGGTTGTTGCAAGTAAAAACAAAAGGGCATCCAAACGATATCGTGACATTGGCACAGGGACTCAGCAAATTTCTAAATTTGTTTGTATGGTATCAGGTATGTAGCCCCGGAAACCCATACCTTTGCATTGAGATAATATATTGCTCAAATGATTTGAAGAGTTCAATTGAAATCAATTGAAATGTAAATTTTTTCACACTTTCACAGTTGAGAAGTACTTGCCTGTACTATAGTTATCCTTTTTTCCAATAATGCTTCTGGCGGGTAATTCCACGGTAATTGAGACATACACTTGTAAAAATTAGCATTCACTTAAAGGACAGTATAACTGTATATCTAGACTCATTATAAGATAGATTGTTATGAAATTGTACTTTTTGGTTGTCAGCGGAATGATTTCATGGCATAAATTATCATTAATTAATCAAGTCAGCCTGTTTGGCTGTCACAGAGGGGACATGCACAAATGACCATGGTAAATCTATCTTGAGAGGAAATCTAGTAAAAACGGTCAGGACATTTACTTATTTACTTAGACTGTTTAAGTTAATGATTTCTCCCTGATTTTGTCTGAAGAAAGAGATCAAAGCCTATGTCCAAAATTGAATTGTCCCCTCTGTGACAAAAATAGGGATAAAAATTATTATCTCTTCAAAGCAATTGGTAATAATTGTACAAAATTCTGTTAACAGTTGAAGTATGGGCTGACAAACTTACAAGGTGTGGAGGAGTTCTTCTATTTTTTTTTTCTTAGGATAGGTGTGAAAACTTTCAATGTCACGGAGGGGATCTTTTTGTCACAGAGGGGACTTTGTGTCACAAAGGGGACTGTTCTGTCACAGAGGGGACATTTTTTGTGAACAAAAAATTGTCACAGAGGGGACTTTTTTGACACGGAAGGGACTTTACTGTCCAGAACGGACATATATTTCTTGGAGGAAGAATTATTATTTTGAAAGAGAAATTACTGCTATTGAAGATAAACTGTTTTAATCATCCATAATCTCCTCACATAAAGAACAATAATACTTAACTTAGCCAAAATGTGCAGTTAATCAGTGGAAATATTGGATTTATTAATTTATCATGAATTATTCGTAATAAAGAGCAGTTGTTGAGCAGTTCAAAATGAGTTCAAGCAAAGAGAGGACAAAGAAATACTGTACAGGGAAAGACTGAGGGAAAATGAAGAAAAGTATGAGGTGGTTAAAAAGAAGGACAGAGAAAGAAAGAAAAAGGATTATTTGAAGAAGAAAGCCAATCAGCCTGAAGTTTTGAGAGCCAAGGAAAGAGAGAAGAAATGAAGGCAAAGGAAAAAAATAGCAGACTTGATCAAGAAAACAGGCAAATCTTGTAGTCAAGTAAGCCCTCAGACGTTTGGAAAAGCACTCAGTAGAGCAAAGAAGCACCTGCTAAAATGCCCTGAAAGAAAAGTGCAAGGAAAGAGAGAAGAAATGAAGGCAAAGGAAAAAAAATAGCAGACTTGATCAAGAAAACAGGCAAATCTTGTAGTCAAGTAAGCCCTCAGACGTTTGGAAAAGCACTCAGTAGAGCAAAGAAGCACCTGCTAAAATGCCCTGAAAGAAAAGTGCAAGTGTAAGCAACGATTGTTCAAGATCTTTCCCCAAGAAAACGGAAGGCGGTCGTGGATTTGTGTGACAACAACTTTAAGCGAAGAAAAGAGTACAGCAAGGACAGAAAGAAAAGATGTGATGCTCTCACTGATGATGGTCGAGATACAAAAGGTGCAGAATTTCTATTTAATAGAGGACATCAGCAGAATGCTTCCCGGGAAGAAAGATTATGTGTCTGTCAAACTAGCTGATGGTAAAAGGGAACACAGGCAAAAGAGGTTGCTATTGTTTAAAATTGGAGAAGTGCATGGATTGAGCTTTTCAAGGAAGAAAGCAATGTTCAGATTGGCAAGTCCAAGTTTGCAGAACTCCGGCCACCCCATGGCAGGTCATACCATCATCTGCATTTGACCATGAAGTATGCATTTGTAAGTATCATGGAGTTCCAAGGCTGTTGCCTAACAGGAGCCCGGTAGCCTGGGGCTCCCAAAAAATAGCTCTGGGCTCCTTAATTTTCACAGCAACACCTTTCACTTCATATGTTGGGCTCCTAAGTTCTCAGCGTTTAGCTCTGAGGGCCCCTTTAAAATTTTCTTAGGCAGCAGCCTTGAGTTCAGGTAGGGAGGTATTACGCAGTTGACTATGTAACCACCTTCTATTTTGGAAGAGTGATTTCTGTAGCAGACAGCATTGTTGAAGTTACTGTAAATTCTTAAACAGCAAAGGCTCCACCACCTATGACTGGCCAAGAACTGATGATGTGGACAGGGTACACTGTAGTTGCATTTTTTATGGTCCTGTCTTACTTGTGGGCAATCACCCTTTTACTATTTCAACTCAGCGTGAGGTTGAGAAAGTGCACCTTTTCATTAGAAAGCAGCACAAACTTTAAGCAGTGCATGCTAATAAAGAAACTTGGACTAGTGGTAACATGAAACTGTCTGAAAAATATACTGGAAGTAATCTGGTACAAAATTTTATCACATTAGCCATTGCTAGTAAAACTACACCATTCATACAAGTCATTTGTAAACAACATGGAAGATCTGCATAGGTCCATAAGTTTATATTCTACTAGCATGGTAAAATGTACACTGACATTTGCTTTCATAGAACAGTGTACATCATATACAATTGACTACAAAAATTTGGTTTTATCAACGGAGTTGATAATGTAAATTGGCCACCGTGGCCACACATGGCTATCTGCGGCCTTTCCCTACAGCTAGGTACGACGGAAAGCCGCAAGAATCTGGAATCAAAAATTCATCTTTCAAATCGGCACCCTTAATCCTCACGGTATTAACGAATGCTGTTCATTTAACTAATATATTCCTATTTTTCACGTTGCCATGTTACAACCAATAGCGTAGCTCCTACTCTACTATAAAAACTACACGTAACCCATAATCCCTCGATTCGCTCTGACGAAGGGCTAACGCTCGAAACGTCAGCTTTTAGAATCTCTGTACGGTGGCCAATTTACATTATCAACTCCGTTGATAAAACCAAATTTTTGTATACTATTTCCCCACCGACGCAGCACCACAGTTTCTTTAGAAACTACCCCTTCATATACAATTGACTGTATTGCAAGTTATGTTCAGAAGTTGTTCTTGCCTTTTTTGATGTACGGCACTTTCATTCAATGAACAACTTACATTCAAAATCATCTTACATGATTGTACTGGTAGTTACATCTGTACATGCATAAATGAGGTCAATACTTTCAGGAAAAAAAATTATCACCTCAATTCTGTGTTCAGTCATTGTTGAGAGAGAGACACTTAAATTATTGATGTATCTGAGCTGTTTGTATTTTCAGATTATACAAGACTTTATAAGACTTCATGGAAGTTGCAGATTGAAAAGTGTCTTGTCTTTGTTAGGACAAGGTCTTAATTAATTAATTAATACACCTCAAGAAGGTTTTGGTTATAACACTAGACAAGTCTAGTATCATTGTTTACTTAAACACTTTGCTACAGAGAAGATTGCAGGGTGGCTATT
This sequence comes from Montipora capricornis, assembly GCF_036669925.1. Taxonomy (NCBI): domain Eukaryota; kingdom Metazoa; phylum Cnidaria; class Anthozoa; order Scleractinia; family Acroporidae; genus Montipora; species Montipora capricornis. The sequence goes on along the minus strand of NW_027180200.1, from coordinate 203,628 downwards.
AATGACCGCCATCTATTAGACAAGAGGTACCCTCCGTGACAGTCCCCTCTGTGACAATAACCGTGATCATTCATTATTATCTATGCTGTATCAGAGAGCAAGAATGTCTTTTTCATCAATGCAGTTTAATTGTTGATTAACATAAAAATCAAATGTGCACTTAAGTGTTGTTGCTGCCGGTTTACATTCGCAGGATTTTTAGCCTAGTTTTTAAATTTCAATTTTCTTTGGTTTTCTGGTCCCCTCCGTGACAGATTGAATAAAGCACTAAATCTTGCCAGATGTGACAGAAATAATTTTGAAAGGATTTGATAAAGAAGAGTCATCAGTTTTTTAATCATTACAAGTCCACAGTGAACTAAACTAAATTTGGCAAAAGGAGCTATTTATGGTATTGTTTTCTGAGATGTCCCCTCCGTGGCATGCAAAATATTGTGGAATTACCCTGGCGGAATTTACATGTAACTTCAGTTTGAAAATTGAAGGTCTAGTCTGACTCTTTATTACTTTTATCTTTAGTTAATGCTATCTAATAGGGGCTCTGTTTACCCTAAAATGCACCATTTGCAACCATTTGAAGCCAATATTTTCAAAATTTTCCAGGGGAGCATGCCCCCCGGGACCCCCCTGGCATGCAAATCCTTTGGCCTCTGCTGCCTAGGTATTACTATAGCCAGCTTGCCTACATGTACTACTCAAAAACATTTTGACTGGGCTGAAAGAAGTAACTTGTTCATCTCTTGTTCACATATATCTCTTCAGAAAAATGTTTGTAAGAATTAAGTCTTAATGAAAATCTTGAGCTGTTTGTTAAGTCTTTATAAAAATGTTGGATGATAGTTTACACTTCGGATGCTAGTGACTGTTCTGACGATTCAAAATGGATTAACATTCTCGATTTCTTTGACATCATTAGTTACTAGAACCCAACTGGCTCAGCCAAAAACCAAAGGTCCCACTAAAATGAGGGGATGCACTAGGAGGGAAACTTTTTTGAAGTACTACTTTCCTGACTCTCGCTATTTCAACAAAAAGTTAGAAAAAGGGGGAAAATAAGCATAATGGGGACTTTGAGACAGATTAAGATTAAGATTAAAATTCATTTTGACAAAATGACAATAGTTGGGT
>NW_027180200.1:180000-197500 GCF_036669925.1 Montipora capricornis | reverse complement strand
ACACAGATTTAATAAGGAGGCTTTTAACTTTGCTTGTTTCAATCCTGTTTGATATCATTCATTTTTCAAAAAAGATGCATATCAGCAGCTAAAGACGAATAATAACAATTGTGTGCGTCCAATTTGCATAACAACCATTAATTTTTATGCCCAAAAAAACAAGTCGGTCACGCTTTTGTAACGTAATTCGCCGTGGCACAAATTATTCACTGTTTTTTGCAAGGTAATACTCAGCACACGTATTAATTTTATTTTTCGCTTCTTTTGGGTTTGCAAAGACGGAATGGATACAGAAGATGTCGAAACAAAACAAGTTCCCCATCAAATGACTTACAGAATCTGCCGCTCTGCGACTCCAGGACACATTAAACTTGATTCAGCCATCATACATACATACATACATACTTAATTGACCGCTCCCCATAGGGGCTTTTCAGGGCCAATGAAACACAATCAACGAAACAACAGAACACAACAACAACAACAACTGTTAAGAATCCCAACTGGCCGGAGGCAAACCAGTTGGCTATTTACAAGTGCAGCTGGGAAGTTGAACCAGGGACTACCAGGAACAAATTCAACGAGTGGTCAGAGCGGGTCTTGAACCCGGGATATCCGGATCTCAAGGCAAGCGCCCTAACCACTGGGCCACACTGCCTCCCTCGTAACAGTGATCGCAAACTGAGAGTCAAATTCAGAACCAACCTTAATTTAATCCAATAAGTCGCACAAAGGTATTTAAAATGTGGAAAAATTCTTAACATGTAGGCAGCTGATTTTTGAGCCTCCCGCCCAACTTATCGACAGTGTGATAACATTCTACATTCGTGGTGACTGTCATACAAATGGTTCTCGTTGAAAAAGGTACATGTATTCTTGTCGCTCCCTTGACAAACATTTCTTTGAATGGGATTTTTGGTGGCAAAAGGTTTTTGTCTGATATTTATTCTGATTGCTATCATGCGACAATCTTTGCACAAACATACCAAAAAAATCATCAAATCATTGTGACATTAAACTTTGTTTACATGATACATATCCTGCTGTGTGACCGTCATAAAAAGTAAACTCCACTTTTTATTTTGTACCGTACGCATTACAAAAGGAGATTGCCCTGAAAAATGACATCTTGTTGCAAATTTTGTATAATTCATCACCTTCTTTCCAAGATGTTGCCACAAAGAAGTTCTTGCTATGTCAACTTCTAACTGCAAAGAAGTTTATGCGGCTGGTAGGATTGTGGCGCAAGGAGCTGCAAGAAGTTGATGGCTTACGGATGCAAAAAGAAGTTCTTCAACATGCATCATTTTTGGGCTGTACTGTATCTTGCAATTGCCCACTCGGGATTTCTCGCTTGGTCCCACAAGATCAAAGATCATTATTTTTTTGGCCCTTTGCCTCGTAAGTGGACCATTTAAAGATTTTACACTCTTTAACACCAAAATTTAACGATTTCCCTCATCCATGGGAACCCCTTAGCTAGGGGAGAAAGGGTTTTTTACAAAAGTTCACTCACTGCTCTTTTGTATGCAATGTACTTAGATGCACACAGATTTCAATAAGCATCATGAAGTGTCCCTTGCTATTTTCTATAAACTTCACCATCACTTTTGTCTTAGAATACAGGCAATTAATGTCACAAAGTGTTCTCCAAATGCTGCTTCTCAGGTGATGATAAACTGTTGCTTTTATCCTGACCTAAAAACCACACTAACCCTTACGCTAATATCTTATTGCTAGAAATGGGTAGAAAAATGCTTAGACTTTTATGTCAAAATTGGGTATTGATCTAATTAGGTGCAGTTTTGGACATACCGGTAAGTACTTATGTATCACAAGTTTCATATGTATAACGAACCTATCAGCGGAGATGTGTCCTCAGCACCACATGCCTTTTCACAGCATCCAATGGCTGCAGAAGCCTCAGCAGCTGTTAAAAACCAATGAAGAAGTAAAAGTGAATAAAAGCATCCTTCCTGGTCTGTCAGTGTGGAAAAGAATGTGTGAGAACCAGTTCAGCTAAACGGAGTAAAGTTTCTGAGCTCAGGCTTTTGACAGGACGCTGGTTTAAAAAGTATTTTAGTGCTTGGAAGCCTTCATTGTTGGGAATTACGGTGTACAAGGATGTTATATCCATGGTGAAAATGATTTTGTTTTCGCCCGAGAAATTGATGGTACGGAAAATTTCAAGTGCATGGTTGCTGTCTTTGATATATGAAGGTAGTGATTTGACTATGGGCGTCATGATTTTGTCTAAATAGCTAGAGATAAGTTCAGTTGGGCAACTGCATGCTGAAACAATTGCACGGCCTGGGTTGTTTATAATGTTTGTGAACTTGCAACTCAGTCGCAGTCGAACTTACACTCAGTCGCAACTTGCTATTTTGATCTTACTCATTGTATTTTTCTGCTATTTTGGTAACATTTTTTTTGAAACTGTAGTTCTCAAACTCATTAATAATTCATAAGCCAAAAACAAAAGAAATCACTACCGTGAAGGAAGTTTGGATATGTGGTCTTAATTGGCATAAAATTTCGCCAACTTTGATCCCTAATATCTCTTAAAATACCGATTCCTTTGAGAAGCAATATCAAAGACTCGAAAGAGTGTTTTATCAGATATCCAACCACCTCGAAATCGGTTAAAAATCTCGGCCTTCGGCCTCGTTTTTCAACTCGGTTCCTCGGTGTTTGGATATCCGATGAAACACTCCTTCTCGTGTTTGATATATTAAGTAAATCATACTAAGACTGCAAAGCCACATACTGGATGAATGTATTGGAGGAGGGATTGAGTTTTAAATGTAAGGACCTAAACGTGTCTTCAAAAAGTCTGTAATAAAGATTAGTTCACCATTCTTGTGAGACCATTTGTTTCATTGTTATTTGGCACTCACAGAGATTTTCAATTTTATGTAACATCTAAATAGTTTTAAATGGAAATTTATAACCCTGCCAACATGTTAAAATTAATGATGTATAAAGTATGTGTTATTTCTGTTCTGTTAACAAACAAGAATAAATCATTGTCCCACCTTCTTGTTCCTTTTCAAGTTTTTCCTTCTTTTCTGTTGGTCAGGAAACAAGAACTAAATAATTAAGTTATACACTCACTAATATAATATATAATTATGTGAGAAAGAGGTTCCCCACTAAGAAATGGAGTCCTCTGACCTATCACCATTAATTTGATTTACCATAGATGTATAATGGACCAGTTTACTCTTACTATCATTCCAGAGAAGATTGTTACCAAGATTACACATGTGCGCCAAATCAGTGTTGATTTGGCTTGCTTAAAATTAATAGCAGAGAATCTCAAAACATAGGAAACAGAGACCCTCACTGCACCCAGCAGTCATTGTTCCCAGTCAGTTTCCCCACCTTCACTGTAATGTCCAGTAATGCACCTACTGTAATTAGATGCACGCCCAATTTTGACCTCCAACACAAGGTGTCCCCTTAAGTCTAAGCCTTTGCTTCCTATTTCCAACAATAAGGGAGCGTTCGATTGACCGTATTCTGGAATACATGTAGGCATACACGGAAAAGAAGTTAGATTTCTTTATGAAGATTCACATTAACATTGTCATGCAAACACGTGCTAAAGTGTTATTTTAAATATATCCTTATTATCCTTGGTGCTTCAAAACGCAAGACATACCGTTTTAAATCATCTCCCCACGTATTCTTATTCTGGAATAGCGTCAATCGAACGCACCCTAAGTATCAGGGTAAAGGTTAGCGTTATTTTAGCTTTAATATGGTTAATGCAGCTGTTTATCCTAGGCTACTTGGGGAGAAGGATTTGGGGGACACTCTGTGACGTTAATTGTCTGTATTCTGCAACACAATTAAGTGATGTTGAAATTGGCGAGAGGAGCAAGGGGACACTTTATGACACTTAATGACATCTGCGTGCATCTAACTATGGGCATTTCTGCATACCTGCCCACCTTAAAGCAAGTGTCAGTGGTGTTAGTGAGGTGGCTATAATTTCCAGTTCTGCTTACCTACATGTAGTAAATAATGTAATTTATATTGTTATTATTCAACTACAGTCAGCAGAGTACAAATAACATCCAAACCGAGTACAAACATCTCAGTATTTGTACTCCAGAAGACTAGTTTCACCAGTTTTTAACAAACCTATTTATTTAGTTTTATGAAAGCAGTAGAAATGGCAGAATATGCTAATCTCCGTAATCTTGAATGATGCATTCTCCTCAGGAGTTGAAAGGGTCAAGAAATCCATTCGTTGGATATAAATTATAGGCTTTAAATTTCGGGCTAAAAGCACTAAAAAGCCGTTGGAAAGCATGAGGCGTTGGAAAAATTAACAACCCATTGTGAATTTTTTGACAACGTTGGAATGAGTGGAAGAAAGTGTTGGAAAAGCCGTAACCCGTTGTGTGAAGAATCGAGCCTACATTGAACTGAACTGAATTAAAATAATAAAACAGTTAACGGAAATAGCATAGGAAAATGAATACTCGCGAAACCCCACACAGATTCGTTTATTTACCCTAATTTAGTGATTAGCTGTTCTTGTTAAACCGGACGTGGTTTGTGGGAAAGGAAATACTGACACTTTAGTTTTTTACATACCTTGATTACGGATAGCGTTTATTGAGAGAACTACGAGTTTCGAGATTTAGAGCCTTGCAGAATATCAAGCCTTATAACACAGAAGGATTCAGCCAATAAAGTTTTACATAGTCCTTCGAGTCGGATTTGAAGTCTGTGCATTTTGAGCGAAATCATAACATGGACTCGAAAAAGAAGCAGAAGCGTCAAGGGCATCGTCTATATGCCACAAAGTTGATGGGAGACGTAGAACAAATCATCAAAGAGTTCGATTCTTCAAAGGAAAATAAACTGAAACAAATCAAGATTTCGCTTCTTGACCGTATGGAAATCATACGCAAGTTGGACAAAGCTATTTTGGATGCCTTAGAAAAGGATGAAGAAATTGAAGAAGAAATTGCCAACACAGGAGTGTTAAACGAGAAAACGTTAGGGCTCATCGTGGAGATTGAAAGTGTGTTGTCACTCCATGAAAGTAAGGGCCAGGGTGGGAATGGATCACCGACCCAAAATTCAACAACGGCAAGCGCTGGTAGTGCGAGCAAACATGCGAAACTGCCTCGAATAAGTTTGAAGACTTTCTCTGGGGAGCCAAGCCAGTGGTTAACATTTTGGGATAGTTTTAGGAGTGCTGTTCACGAAAACACCGATGTGTTCAACTACCTGAAAGGGCTTTTGAACGGATCCGCAGCCGCAACAATCGCCGGTTTACCCTCAACAGATGCCAACTACCATGCAGCAATCGAGCTCCTGAAGAATCGATTTGGGAACAAACTGTAAGTCATCATAAGTAGTCACATGGATGGCCTTCTCAAACTACCACCCCTGGAAAACACATCAGACGTTCATAAATTACGCCAAACCTATGATGAAGTTGAAGCGCATGTAAGGGGCCTACAAGCTTTAGAACTGCCTACAGAGTCTTATGGAAGTTTTCTGGTACCGGCACCTGGTAATTAATACAAAAATTCCTGAAGATATTCGCCTGTTAGTGGGCCGTGAAATGAAAGATGGGGAATGGAATCTCACTCAAATCTTACAACTTCTGCGTAGTGAAGTGGAAAATAGAGAAAGGTGTGGAGGAGTGCAAGCCCTTGCCCGAAAAGAGAATTTAATATACAGTCCAGAAGATCGAAGATCGAGACCGCCAAGATCGGGACCAACAAGCACGTCAGCATTGTTTTCCGGAAACCAGCCTTCAAATACAACACATTGCACATTTTGCAAGCAACCGCACCCAACAGCAAGTTGCCATGTGGTGACTAACAAAGCATCAAGAAGAGAATGCCTAAAAAAGCAGGGTCGTTGTTTTGTTTGCCTTAAAAGAAACTATCTCGTGAGAGATTGCCCATAAAACATGGCCCGTTTTAATTGCTCTGGGAGACATCACGTTAGCCTGTGTGACCCGCCACGACAAGAACGACAGCCGTCAACGCAAGGTCTCATCAACACTCGCTGCAAGCCTTGCAAACAAGAGCCCTTTACGTGGGATCACATGATTCGATTCTGTTACAAACCGCACAAGCATTCATTGGAAATGGAAAAACCTTGACTGGAGTAAGAGCGAGAGTAATTTTCGACTCAGGAAGCCAGAAAAGTTACATCACTAAACGACTACGTGACCAGATAAAGCCGCCGACAATCAGCAAGGAGCCACTGTTGCCACAAACATTCGGAAGTGATATCACCGGAGAGCCAACTGAGTGTGAGAAGATTAAAGTTAGTGTGGGAAACGTAAACAAGTGGTTGTCACGAGAAATTGAAGCCTTTGTTGTACCCACAATTTGCACACCAATCGGAAGTCAAGAGATTGACACTGCCAAGGAACAGCTGACGGTGACCATGGAAACGAAGATCTAGAAATTGACATGCCAATTGGCAATGATTTTATGTCGGTATTTTTCACTGGACAGACGAAATGGGGGGAGAGCGGCCAGGGGCCTGTGGCGAGTTGTACTATCCTGGGATGGGTACTATCGGGTCCTGTCCCCAGCCAGAAGAAAAGTACAAGGCTTTCAAGTGTCTATTTCGACTCAACACTGGTGCTAAAGGTTACCTGCGGACTTAAAAGTGAATATCAGACAGACGTGCTCCTTAAGCTGCTATGGGATCTAGATTCAATTGGAATCAGAGAGAAAGAAACAGTCCACGGCGCATTTCTAAAGAACATTTCCTTCGCAAACGGCCGACAATGTGTAAAACTGCCCTTAAAGGAAAACCGCAACCTCCTACCTGATAACTATGATCTCAGCCTGGCGAGACTGAACACTCTGGTAAGACGTCTGAGAAAAGAGCCTTCTGTTCATGAAAGAGTACCACCAGATCTTCCAAGATCAATTGCATCATGGAATTATTGAACGCGTAGATGAAACTGAAGAACAGTTACCAGGTCAGACGCATTTTTTCGCCCCATCATGCAGTTATCAGAACCGATGCCTTAACGACTAAATTGAGAGTAGTGTTTGACGCAAGTGCCAAGTGAAAGTGACATCAAACTGCCCTTCCCTGGATGATTGCACTTACACTGGCACACCACTGACCCCTGATATTGCAGACATCCTGATGCGTTTCGGAGCCCATAAAGTTGGACTAGTCGCCGATATCGAGAAAGGCTTTCTTAACATCGCAGTAGATGAGCAATTTTTGTGGGTTGATGATGTCACTGTGGACGATCCAAACGTCGAGGTCTACCGCTTCTGCCACATTATCTTCAGTATGAACTGTTCCCCGTTCCTACTCAACGCAACATTACGACACCACGTCACCATTACTATGCACACAACCCAGCCTTAGCAGAGCATATTCTAGCAAGCCTATACGTAGATGATTTGATGACTAGCCGTGAAGACAATAAAGAAACGTATTCCATTTTCAAAGAGACTAATTCTTCCTTTGCAGCTGGACAAATCAACTTACGTAAATGGGCGTGGGACTGAAGAGGAGTAATTGAGAAGATCTCAAGTGACCGATTTAGGAAAAAGCACCTCGAGAGAGAAGAATCAGCCTCAGATCAAGAAGAGTCTTATGCAAAAATCACAGTTGGTGGCCTTGATGAAATTGATCCCACAAAGTCCACATAAAGTCCTGAGAACAAATTGGAACCTGGAGGAAGACAGGTGCCTAGAGTCTACAAAGCGAAACATTCTCTGAATTGCAGCCAAACTATTTGACCCTCTTGGACTGATATCCCCAGTAATGGTGTTGTTAAGAATGCTATTACAAGAGCTTTGCCTGAACAAGTGTGAATGGGACAGCCTCATCCCTCAACCTGGAAGAAACTGCCTACAAAAGTGGGTGACTGACCTGGAAAATGTTAGCGAAATGACTGTGAGCCGCTACTACTTCCTGGAAGAAGAAAGAAGAGTGAAGTTTGCAACCCTACACAGGTACGGAGATGCTTCGAAGGGAGCACATTGCACAGTTGTCTACCTGTGCATTGAAACTGAAGATGGCTACAAAACAAGCCTCGTAGCATCCAAGAGCAGAGTCTCGCCCTCTTCGCCTATGAGTATCCCTAGACTTGAGTTGCTTGCCGCACTAATCCTGGCCCGTTTGAACTCTTCTGTACGAGAAGCCTTAGCCCAGGTGTTGAACATCAGAGAAGTCTTTTGCTGGACCGACAGCATCACAGTGTTCTACTGGATCCAATCCAGCAAAGAGTACAAGCAGTTCGTGCAGAACCGAATAGACGAGATTCACAAGTTGACCGATGTGAAGAGCTGGCGTCCCTGTCCTGGAGTTGAGAATCCTGCTGACGTTGGCTCCAGAGGATGTCTCGCATCTGAGCTCATTAAGAACAGCTTGTGGTGGGAGGGTCTGGTTCAACGAGTACCTTGTAGGGCTGAGGGAATTCCATCATTGCACAACCAAACGAGATCCAAATGAGGCAAAGGTTGGAGACGTAGTCCTTATTCATGATGAGAGTCTAGAGAGGAGCAAGTGGGGATTAGGAGAGATCTGCAGATCGCAGCATCCAAGAGCCGACCGTGAGCAGCAATGGACACAAACGAGGAGCTGTATTGCAGATCATTAGCAAGAAGGGAAAGCCATCAACGTTAGGAGACCAGTAGAGAAGCTTTTCCCACTGGAAGTGAACACTGGAAACCCGCCTGAAAATGGACATCACAGAGTCAAGCAAGTCGGAATTGTTCAGCAGCCTGACCATCCAGTGGAAATTGTGAGATCACCGAGACGAGCCGCAGCAGCCACTGCTGACAAGATTAGGAGACTTCTTGACCAACAGTGAGCAGGTGGTCAAGGGGGGAGTGTGAAGAAATCGAGCCTACATTGAACTGAACTGAATTAAAATAATAGAACAATTATCGAAAATAGCCTAGGAAAACGAACACTCATGAAACTGCACACATATTCGTTTATTTACTCTAATTTAGTGATTATCTGTTCTTGTTAAACCGGACGTGGTTTGTGGGAAAGGAAAATTAATACTGACACTTTAGTTTTTTACATACCTTGATTACAGATATCGTTTATTGAGGACTATGAGTTTCGAGATTTAGAGCCTTAGGAATATCAAGCCTTGTAACACAGAAGGATTCAGCCAATAAAGTTTTTCACATTGTGAATTTTTTGACGACACTGGATTGTGTGGAAGAAAGTGATGGTGGGAGCGTTGAAAGTGTTGGTAACCTGTTGGTAAAGCGTTGGAAAAGTGTTGGAATTTACCCGTTCAAAAGGAAAGCGTTAGTGTATGTTTTCTCGTGAGAGGTCACATTATATTTATTTCTATTCACGTTTTGCTTCAAACATTGAGCCCATTTCTGTTCCAGACCTGTTGTTTCTTCTAATCAAGACAAACTGTGCCAAAGCCATGCCTCACCCTTGACATCTCAGTGCAGTAATCATGATTGCAGTACCATGTTTTCCTCCCCTCAAAGAGATGACACCACAGGATTTAGTTTACTTCTCCAGCATTCCTCCTACATTGTACTGCTGTAAAAAAAACCCAGTGCAAACAGGGCTTTTTCCCTCATAAAACCCAGGTGGATTTTGACATTTCTGGTACAGTAGATGAGAACTGGTTTTCAACTTGGCTTGGAGTGCACTGTATACTGTAGTTCGAGTCCTTCCACAGGACTGTTTGTATGATGTCATTGGTGTTGTAATAATTTGTTGACTTGGCTCTTCCCTTTGGCCTACATGTGCAATCCCCACCATTTATAACCTCATCTACATTTGTAGCTAAATTTGTTAGAATGGATTCTCACACACAATCACGACTTACTAGGTTTTTTTTGCATTATCTGGATGAATTTCACACACTGAGCTTACCAAACTGGCCAATATGCCAAGAACGATCTTGGTCTGTGTGTTCAGCTATTCACAGAAGTGGGAATCCACTTCACACAGATAAACTTGAGTGATCCACCACCTGCCTGACTGTCTTGGGTATTGGGTTGGACTCTAACTTTCCTTCGCATTGCAAGCTCTCTTTCCATTATGGCCCTCCTGGAATTCTGGTCATTTAAGATGCATTGTGTGGGGAAAAAACTGGAATATCTCATCACCAATCTTCAGAATGCTTGCAAGGTTATTCCTCAGAGAGGCACCTTTCCTTGGCGCATGAATAACTTATTGTTTGCCCTTGGTTGAGATGGTCATCCAATTATGCTTAACAGAGATTTCCACTTAAATCTGGCCATGGCCTGGGTGGGCTATTTAACAGAGTTTAATTTTTCTTCATATGCAGCACGTGTACAAGGTTATGGTTACCGTAGCATTGTTGCAAATGAATGGTTTGCAGGTGAATGCTCCTCTTCCTAATGAACGTCAAAATTGTTCTGCTGATACATATAGAGCAGCTACTTTGTGGGGACACCAGGGTTGTCAATAAGAATTTTAGAGGGCAGCAAAACCTGAGGAGTAGGTGGAGAATGGACAATGTGCACAAAAGTCCGGTTTCCGAGGGCCAAAGGCACAAGCTTGTAGGGGGGTCCAGGGGCATCCTCCCCTGGGAAATTTCTGAAATTTGGACCTCTTTTAAAATGCATTTCTTGCATTCTGGAGCACAAATTAGGGTATTTGAACACAACTATCTTGGCTTTTTTACTTAGAGAGTACATGAATACTCTAAATTTTTGAAATTTCATTGATGGCAAGACATATCTTGGGTTTTCAAAAGACCCTAGAATAGCATGACATAGCCCCCTTTAAGGCTCCTTTGCAAATTCTGTACAGCTGTGTGCAATGCATTTCATCTTTTGTGACCGAAAAGACCTTTTTTGAATGTCGTCTTGTCACGCTTCAAATGTAGTTAGCAAATAAGGCAGCTTACACCAAGTACTGGACTGCCAGACCGCTGCCTCTGCCGAAATTACTCAGAATTCAGGCATCTCTTTTGTTTTTCATGAAGAAATCTTTCCCTATCCACGGCTCTCATTCTGTTTGAACATTTCTCATGTTATTTGTAAAATTTGGGGTAATTTCCAAGGAAAAGTAGGCGGTGAGTTCAGGCGCAATAGCCGGCGAATTTCTCTGGCCGTCGGCTCTTATTGAAAACCCTGGGACACTGGGCTACGAAACATGTAGAGTCTAGTTCAGACAAAATACTACAGGTGTGATTAGTGTATGACATTCTGTCAACGTGATGAATCTTCTTTACCACCTCTCTCTTAAGGCAGCACATACAGTACCGCTCAAAAGTAAGTTACCAGTCTCGTCTCGTTTGCGAGACAAGTGTCTCGTCTCTAGAGACAAGAGTCTCACCTCGAGAGACGAGACACTTGCCTCTAGAGACGAGACTCTCGTCTCACGAGAATCACTGAAGCGGAAAGATTGGCATAAATTTTTATAGAAGTCCGATGGTTACACGAACGTTTGCAAATTTAAACGACAAAACGACGCTCATGGCAAGCGTCAAACACGAGTCAAAATTACAATACTGTTAAAACTGAAAAATGAATCATGCCAATTGGCAACATTTCACTGCCGTGGCATTGTAAGCAGATCTCTGTTCAGTTCTAGAGGAACTTTGCTTTCCCAAAACACCGTATGAAATTGAACGAATTTGGATAGTTTGTGCCAAATTACAGCTGTTTTGCCCACAGTTTGTTACTCCCACATTTAAGTCGATCCGCCGACACGTTTTAATGTAAATGACTGCAAGCAAGTAGAAACTACATAATATACAGTAAGACTTAGCTGCTACGGTAAATGAAAACAAACTCGACTTTGATGACTTCACTTTTGAGAATGTCATCCACAAAACGTAATTCATTCAACAGATCGTTTTCACTGTCACGCAACAAAATTCGAAACCGTTCAATAAAAAAGGCCAAGAACTTGGAATGTTGTACAAAACAAATTTACCTCTCCAATTCTCAGGTCTGTGCAACTAGTACATCTTATCTGTGAGTTATTTGTCGGAGTGTTTCACGCAACTTAAAGTAATAGAGTTTTGTGAAGAGACACCGCAGTCGGCGAACATTTGCCATGAAAGCGCCTACATTGTATTTTTCGTTCATGAATTAAACAAATGTGTATGAACGCATCTCCTAAAGTCGCGCCTACATTTTCAACCTCGGATAATGCATTTCTCGTGCTCTCATTGGGTCAGTCAATCTCGGTTATCAGCTCATGTACCATATGGCAAATGATTGTGCTAAGTGTTGCTAAGCTTAAAGTTTTTTCGCCGGAAAGCGAAATTTCTCTCTGAATAAAGCACAAAAAAGACGTTTTTGTGTAGAGTCTGGATCAATTTCGACGTTTAGAAGTATGCAAAATGGAAAGAAATGTTTTTGTGATGAGCCTTCGTCTGTCTGACCACAAGGTATTACATAACATCACATCTTCATCAAGTTTTTTCGATCTCGCTCCGATTTTCTCACTTTTTTTGCTCGTATTTTGTACTTTCAAACTTTTGGAGTTTAAGGAATTTAATAAAACAATAATTGTTTTATTATTCCATTCGCACTTGTTAGATATGAAACTGGTAATAGCCAACTCAGCACTACGTGCCTTGCTGGCTATTTACCATCTCATATCCAACGCATGCTCATGGAATAATTGGTAAATAAACGAACACCGCGTTCTCGACTTGCCGCCTGGTAAACTCGCTTGAATTTGAAAGACAAATTTTTATGGCAGTTCGATGGAGTTTGATGGATTTAAGCTTTAAGTACTGCTGCAGGAAATTGATCAATTAACAGTGTTTACATGCGGCTGCGCAGGTTTATCGAAACATGTCTTCTCGAAATCAACTTCGCATGTAGATTTCAAGGCCAGATTCGAGGCCTAAATGTTAACACGCAAAGGCAATAATACACCACCGCCAACCGCATGCTACAGTACTTCACAAGTTTATGGAAACACTTCTTCTCGACAGCAACTCTGAATGAAAGTACAGTGTAGGTAGATTTCACGTGCCGATTCGAGGGTTAAATGTGCACACACAAAGACGATAACAAACCACCCCAAACCACATGCTGCTCTGGAGACGAGATGCTCGTCTCGCGAGAGGGAGGTAACTTACTTTTGAGTGGTACTGTAATTCCTTCCCTTTTATTGCCTACAGTATCACAAGCATGGGAAAAGGCAACGTTATTGTTGATGCATTGTTTTGATTTTCAGCAACTTTGCCAACTGGAACTTCATGCAGCTCTTGCGCATGTTCCAGTAGCCCATCACTGCTTGGTGCACTTTCTCTAATCTCACACTGATAAATGCTGTTTTTTAACCCTACCAATGATTTTGTCCCATCCACACATCACGTTCATGGCCCCGCACAACATCACTTCTTGGAATTCTGTAGCCAGGATGCTTCCACTGATCCTCATTAGATCCCTTTAATGCATTGCATGGTGCTCTTTTAACTGATTGCAGGCTTCACCCGTCCACCAAAAAGGTGATCTTTTCAACTACCGGTATTCGCTTTTTACCCACTAACTATGGCTATTCTTATCCTCTCACTAACTGTCTTCAGCTTCAGCATCTCCTGGAGGTATTCCCATACATGCACCTCTCTGCATCAGCCTGTGACAGCCGATCTGATGTTGCCTGCTTTGCACAGTTCATTGGACTTGGCAAATTCATCAACCTTCATGCTGGTGATTTAAAAGTGAATGGTATTTTTGACCTGATGGTTCACCTGCCACGTGCAGATGTTAAAGTGGACTCCCTTGAAGTCCTGAAAAGCTAATAAAAGCTTTATGGTGGGTACCAAAAGCTTAAAGACACTTTTTTATTTATCTGTGCTATAGTTCCATCCCTCTACGTGCAGAGGTCCCTTAAACAACTTGTCTTCCTTTGCAGGTAAGGCACTGGGCCACTTTCCCTTGACCAAGATGGACACCTTCTTTCTAGTTTGGCTGGTCAGCGGTCTCCTTCTCAAGTTTCCAGGTCACATCTTCACAATAGCCAGGGCAAAAACTGCAGCTCAGGGAGGTCCCCTAGACCATTATTTTAATCAAGACAATGGGAGTGCATCAAGAGGTGCTTACCTGCTATGTTGCACACCATTGGGCACCATACTGTTACAGTAGTAGCAACATGACTCGTTTAATAGGTACAACCATCATTTACTTGTCATTTGGACATCAGGGCTACATGTACATGGCAACTGCACTGAAACTATCTGGGGACCAAAGACTGGGTTGCCAGGAATTGCCAGCAATTTGAGTGGTCTCTTGTCCATCTAGGAGTGGAAGCTCCTGGATGTCACAGGCACCCAACCTCAACTTAGCAATGCAGTTGTTAAAATTAATAATACAAAATCTACATGTACTGACCATATTCTGCAGATTGCCAAGCCAAACAAGAACACAACAATGCCAAGCTCTTTCCACTTCCTGTGGGACTTTCCAAAAGAGAATTCTGACGCCTCTCAATACCTTTGATAATCTGTCAAAGCGTAATATACCATTTGTTAATTAACAGAAGCGAAATTGAAAAGGAAACCATGAAAAATTCACGCTTTAATGGCTTTAAAACCCATGACCACTGCCCTGCCAGCGTAATGCTCAGAATACGAATTGAGCTTTCATCCAACTTTTTTACTTCACGGTACCGCCTGAAATTATTGACCCCTTTACCGTGTCATTGCTGCGTCATCCTGTCGGCGCTTTCCCTTGGTATTCCTGCGGTAGGCCGATTTTCTGCCAAAGGAAATTATTTTAAGGCTAGGCTCTAAAGTTGCAGCGGGAAATCAACCGCGGTAAACCGTCAGTAATTAAAAGTCCGCAGTAGAGTTGCCAAGGGTTTTTGTTGACTTTGTCTTTCGATAAGCCAGATTATAATGTTGAAATCCCACCGAAGAACCGAAACTGAACAAGTTTCAGCTGAAAATTGCAAACAGCAAAGAGGATTATAGCCGCTAGTCATGGACCTTGGTTGCCTTTTCCTTTTACAAGTGAAGAGAATATCCGTAGCCAGATTCCAACCACATTTGAAACCTTCTTTGCAACATACAGTCGAACCTCCCTTAGTGACCACCTCTCATAAGTGACCACCTCTCATAAGCGACCACTTTTCCAAAATACAAAAAGTTTTCACGTTAAATTACTGTAGACTTTTAGAGATGATTTTTTAAATTTTCAATTGTTTTCAACCTCCCGTAGGCGACCACTTGACACACAATCTGCTGAATCTCTCACGGACGGAAATTGAAAAATGTATCATTGTAACACATATTGGTGACATCAATACAGCGGATGCCGTAAACACACAGTTGGCGCTACCAGAAGTGTCTCTCTCAGCATTGCAACAATTGATTAAAATACACATGCACTTTAATGTACACTGAAATTAACTACAGTAATCAGGTTGAACCCCTTGTAGGGAAAAAACTCTTTTCTTGTAAATAGCATGCAAGTATGCATGCATGACTCTATCAACCTTGTAATACTCAACAAAAAATTGTGATGACACTGTATTAAACAAGGTCAACTAGATTACGTAACAAACAAATTACAAGCAAACAAACGCAGAAGGTTGTCTGTTTTACGCTTGAATTGTAACAATGCAAAAAGGCCATTTATTGTTTGCTCCCAAATCAGGCAGGTTGCCCGCAGCAAAGATGGGGGGTCAATACTTTCAGGCAGTACTGTAACTGTTAGTGTTCTAGACAAAGTTATAAACAGTAAACATTAATCTTTCACTAATACATGTAATTGGTAATTGATCTAATAATTCTGCATTTTAAATTTGAGTGCTTCATAAGGTGGCCAGTGAGGCTAAAAGGCTGTAGTTGACATTGTCACGATACAGACCAATTTCCTTGTAAAGTAACTTGGTATATACATGTATAATGGTAACATCCGTCCACATAAATTTAAAAAAAAAAGGATGAAAGGCTATTACTAGTAGTAGCTATCACAAAGTGCCAACGAGACGGGAGAGGACAAAACGCAAAGCCCTACTCCATGGAGTACCCTATGGAGTACCTAAAAATCATTTCTCAGTCAAATTAAATACTTTATCAACATGGTGAGGCATTTAGATGCACATACCCTTATTTAGACAAATATTCATGCAAACCCGTATACCCCCGTAAGCCATACAGTCCCGTGTATGCCCATAATATACCAATGTATACCCCTGTAGTATACAGTGTATACCAACAAATGCCCATGTATGCCCCTGTACAGTATACCATATACTCATGTATGCCCCTGTATACCCACATATTCCCATTTGTAATCTGATTAAATTATATATGGGCATACACAGGGGGTATGCAGGGGTATATGGGTTGTTATGAATGTCTAAAAGTACACTATAATAAGGGATACTTGAAATAACCATGAAAATTTAAGATGGCGGCCAATTCGTGAACTGCATCGGAGAGCTGAAAAGCTCGAAATAAATAAAGGTATGCACATCTTAATACCTCACCATGTTGATTAAGCATTTAATTTGACCAATAAATGATTTTTAGGGGTACTCCATTTGGGTACTCTACAGGATACTCCACGGAGAAGGGCTCTGCCTTTTGTCCTCTCACCAATGTGAGTGTCTATATAATACAGGATTATACAATTATCACTTTATCAGGCATTGTGGCGCATTTTGCGGGCTAAAATGAAGAATTTGGCAGGCTAAAATGGCCAAAATGTATTTTAGCCCACTGAAATAAACCAATGAAAAGTATGAAATTGTGCAATTACTTTCAATACTTACAAATAAGCTTTCTGGAACTTTCCTTTCATCTCTTACAATTTTTGAAAACTCAAATGGCAAGATTTTGTAATTTCTAGTCAGCTTCGCTTGATGGTGCATTTTCATTGACAGAAAATAAAAGCCACTCAACTTGTAAACACTCGCATGATTGTTCTGACCATTTTGCTGGATTTTTTTTTTTTAAGTTTTTATTTTCTCAATGCCCTCCAAAGTTATAAAAATAGTAATACAGTTTTAAGCTCTTGGGCATAAATATGTTTTGGGCCCTTCTCAGAGCTCGTTTTAACCCTCGCCAAATGGCTCAGGATAAAATGAGCTGAGTCGTGCCCAAAACATACATGTATTTGTGCCTGCGAGCATAAACTCTGTTTAACAAATTGACATCAGTTTTTCATGAGTCTGTCCTGTTATTGATCATGAATTTCGTGTTAACATTGTCAAAGTAGCCGTGGATCCGTCATAACATTGTCAAAGTAGCTGTGGATCCACGAGGCAATAGCCGAGGGGATCCGCAGACAACTTTGACAATGTTATGACGAAATTCATGATCATTAATTAAGTCAAAACAGGGCAACCCTAAAACCTGGAATCCGGAATCCGGAATCATAGTACAATACAGAGAGTAAAACTATCCTAAACATTCATAAAAGCTAACCTTAGGCCTAATTAGGTCTAAACAAACGTTTTTAGGCCTAATTAGGCCTAAGGTTAGCTTTTATGAATGTTTAGGATAGTTTTTATTCTCTGTATTGTACTGTGATTCCGGATTCCAGATTCCGGG
>NW_027180200.1:165000-175000 GCF_036669925.1 Montipora capricornis | reverse complement strand
GAGCAGTGAAACTGAGTAAATCAGGGCAGTGAGTAGCTTGACCAGTTTTTTTTTATTGAGGCAACATAGAGGACATCTTTTTTTAAATTTTGTTTTATGTGGGCATAGCCTGGCGTAATATTATAAAAGTCACTGCTTACGAGCCAGAAGGCCCATCAGGCCAGCGCTTATCTCTGGTTTCAGTAGCATTAAGCGACTAGGAGGATTTATACTCCCCCCTGGATGGGATGCTAGTCCATCGCAGGGTTACCCCCAGCATTACGCCGGTACCCAATTATACACCTGGGTGGAGAGAGGCACCGTGAGAGTAAAGTGTCTTGCCCAAGAACACAACGCAATGTCCCCGGCCAGGCCCGAACCCGGACCACTCGATCTGGAGTCGAACGCACTAACCATGAGGCCACCGCGCCTCCGCGACGTAAACACTACAAAAGACAAAGATGATTTTTTTCCAAGACACAACTCATCTCATACTGGCTGCGGCCATGTTTCAGAAAATAATGTTCCAATTTCAAGTAATCTTTACATTACATCTAAAGAAACTACAATACCGGACAAATTTAGTTGGAACACTTAGCGAATAGTCTATAACCAATTCAATATTAGGGTCGTTTATACAAGAGAAAATAAGCCGTGGGTTACGTAAGCCGCGAAAGGAACTATTTATACGAGTATAAACTTCCCGGCCAGGATAAGCCGCGGCTTGAGTAAGCCGTGAACGTAGATTTTGTACCATTTATATGGGGTGTTCGCGGCTTACGTAAGCCGCGGCCAGAGTTAGCCGCGGCTTATTTTCTCTCGTATAAACGGCCCTATTGAGTTGTGAAAATCAACATTGAAGGAAGAGGGAAACAGAGATGGGTGTTCCAACAAATGTGACGAGTATTGGAGATATAACACGTTTCTTAAAATATTCATTACTATTACAAATTCGAGGTTGTTAATTATTTTTAAGATTTTTGACAAAATTTTCATGAAACTCATTACAAGTAGAAATTATTTTAGCTGGCAAGTGTTTGCAAAAAAGTACTATGTTCTTTGTGGTAGAATACAGCTGTATTTCAGAATATTGTCAAATGTAAGATTGGAACCATTCCGACACAATCAAATTACTTTGTATAATCCAGGGAAGTCTTGATGACATCACATGGAATGGCATGTGGAAGGAGGTCTTTGCTGTCTAGGATACTGGATTTGAAGTCCCTTAAATTCATACAAAAATTTGGTTTATCAACGGAGTTGATAATGTAAATTGACCACCGTACAGAGATTCTAAGAAACTTCTAAGATTCTTAGAAACTACCCCTTCATTCATTTGTATCCTTAAATTCATAGCTTTATTGCATCAAAAAGGAATGGCAGGTACAAAACACAGGTCACAGGACCTGTGACCTGTGTTTTGTACCTGCATGCTGCTGCCGAAAATGGAATCATATTCCATGTTTGTTGAGTGATATCATTACTTCTTATTGTTTGTACGATAAATTCCTAGTCTTACCGGTACACATACACAAGTAAAATGAACCCTTCTAGTACTTAACCAATATCAAGAGGCTCTGAGTTGTTTACAATGCTAAACCATGCTTAAAACAGATTGTAATTTCTACACAAATGCTATTCTACAATAACATCTCAAAATTCTTGCACAGATGTTAATCAATAAAATGTCAGAGTTCATCCATTGAATTTATCAAAATGATAAGTTTAACCCATTGACTCCTCGGAGTGAGACTCAACATTGTCTAATGCCAGACGACTTTACCCGTCAACTGGAGGGGTCCTGTAGGGTGCCTGAGGGGTGAATGAGTTAAGGAATATCTTTCATTAATTCAATGTTGAGTTTCATATTGCTGCGGATCCTCTCCAATCTCATCTTATTGAAGTGATTATCATAGAATGGAACAAAACAGAAGACCTGAAACACCAACAAGAATTCACTGGTTATGGATGAATAAATTTTAAATAAAAAACTTGTTATTCACTATTAATATTTTCATTTACTTAAAAAGGGCATGCTGGCCCTCTAGAATAAAATTGAATATGTGCCTGGGCAGTTGGGGTCCCCTGACAACCCTCTTCAAGAATTCAAAGGGAATCTGAGCTAACCTTTGTGTAGCAGTAAACCCCACCCCCTCCCTCATCTTGTTGGAAAAACAGAAGAAGGAAATATCCTGGGGAGGGGGGGGGGGGTACTTGGGTCAATTTTTGCTGGGTATGTGCCACTGGCCTGTCAGAACCCCTACTCCTTTATACTCTATTTTATGGCCAATTATGACTCGACCTTAGTCACTTTTCGGTAAATGTAATTTTAGCGACCCTAACTTAGTCACTTTCTGTTTATCGTAAACCTCACAGAAAGCCTTTTAATTGTAATTTCAAAACAGAATGTAATGCCACTAGTACTTATTAAATCAGCAGCGCTACAGTTCTTTCTTCAATGACTTTTTTTTACCGCCAGTCTTTCCATATTTAAATCCCACTAGCCAGAATTTTCAGAAACCCCAAAATCCCAACAATTTGCCACCCCATTCTAGTAACTTTGTCGGGAACTCTGTTGAAAATGCAACCCCATTATAGTCAATCCAGTCGAGAAAATACGACCCCATCCAGCGGCACATTCCCATTAGCCCATTTATAGGAAGTACCCCCCCTGGGGGGGGGATATTCCCTCCCCAGGCTTTGTTTTTCTTTAAGAGGGGGTGACAACATGTGGGCAAGGACTTCACTGAAACCAGATTGGGAGGCAAATAACTATTTTTATTTTACAGTTACTGTTAAGACTTAGTCTCAACATTTTTTGAAAGCTCTTAAAAAATAGGGCGTGAACCAAGATTCTAATGTAAACTTGAAAGGATACAGTTACAGTGTCTCACCCTCTGTCAAAGGATCTGTCAACCCACCCCCTCCCATAAAAGCTTATTCTTACCATGTTTAGCAGGAAGGCAAATGGGATCATAAGTGGAAGAAGACCAGTTGAAAAAGATTTTGCCTGAAAGAAAGTAATAAAATTATAAAATAAAATTGTGTATTTCAAGAGAAGGATTGCATTGTGTTGTGTGGATAAAAATAGCTGGCAATTATACCTTTCCAAGAGTTCCGCTCTCCCTCCCTGGTTGAAATTCAATTTCAACAACGTCTAGCCACTCATATTGTGTGAAAGAGAAGATCTGTACAAAGTGTTTATGGGGTTTAACCTAAGAAATAATAAAATGCAAATAAACGTCTTGGTGATAAGAAAATATACCCAAAAAAATAGCTCATTATTTTTGAAACCTGAGGAGGCAAAATGGGGGGATGTGAAAGGATGAATATTTTATCATTCATCCCTAATAATTATATGGTTTGTCTGTTACAGTTGTATAATAAAATAATTATTATTATATATTACCTAAACCCAATCCAAATTTAAAGGGTCCTCGTTTTCTCTAAGGGATAAAGATAAAATAATGGAGACATACCCAGATTGATGATGATAATACCCTTAACTCAAGGGAATGGGCCTACATGATAAAAACTATGATCATTGCCATCGTCATCTTTATTCTTACTTTTCTCACTTAACTCACCTTACTAATATGCATTTTCTCATTTTCACTAAGTCTGTCCACAGCTGCTATCAGATTTTCTAAACAAACTTCAGGAGTTGTCTCTGGTATAATCCACCTTATAGAAGAGTTATGTAATAAAAGTGTTTGAGAATAAATTTGTTTACAAAATGAATTTACGCTATTACAGTGACAGTCTATACTGTATTAACCTAGGAGCAGGCTCTCCATTTGCCATGTTAACTTAAAGATGTTTAGTATGTCTTTTGGATCAAGAACTGTACTGGAAGTGGCATGACTCAAAAGAGTCATGCAGCTATTTTGTCTGTTGAGAATTCGTTAATAATTCATGACCCTAGTAGCCTATCAAAACACTGATGAAACGTCATGTGCATGAGCTTTATGTCCTTATAAAACACTCCTCGTTAGTATTCTTTTTATAAAGAATACAAATAAGTCATGGCTCATTTTTCTTGTATGCTAATATTCTCCTCTCACAAGTTCTGAGTCCAGAGGGACACGCTTTTTGTGGAATGTTTTTGGAGCCGTTCAAAATATCACAGCATGTGTTTTATCGGGTCTAAAAACACTCGGCTATGCATCGTGGTTTCAAACCCAATAAAACACCACTACTTGTTTTTTAATATTACATATTACATATTACATATCACCACCTGATTTTATCATGCATTTTCAATATAATGCTTCTGATGAATTTGAGATTTTCTTTTTCATTCACATCATTGCTTACAAAACAAATAATAATTATGAAATGGACAAGAATTGGCAATGCAACTTCATGTGACAGGGTTGTTGCTTTAATTTACAGCTTTTAAAGCTAGTGGCACATTAAAATGAGAGGATTATACAGCTGAGGAACAATTTTGTATTTAATAATTCATTGTTGTAGTAAAAACTCTCTTCTCTAATACAAAAGCTTTCAAAAATTGTCAGCCTGGATGAATAACATAATAAAATAATATGGACTAAAGCACAATAAACTGTACTTGATAACTCACTGAAGAAAAATAATTTTTAACATCCCTGTCAAAACTGAAATCTGACCCAATTAAATAACAAACTAATTTGAAATTGAAGAAGTATGAAATTAAATTAAAATATTTATTATTTTGAACAATTA
Organism: Montipora capricornis; assembly: GCF_036669925.1. NCBI lineage: Eukaryota > Metazoa > Cnidaria > Anthozoa > Scleractinia > Acroporidae > Montipora > Montipora capricornis. The sequence continues at coordinate 170,314 of NW_027180200.1, read as the reverse complement.
TCTGTCTGAAATCTTAATAATCAGTTGCATTAAATGAGGCTTACAGAGTTTTGATTGAAACTTTGAAACTATATATCTTCATACTCGTCTCTGCTACTTAAAATATTTAATACTTCAAGTTTTTGGTTCCTCATACAGAGTGCACCTGCCAATATGCAAATCAAGAAAATGTAAAGTATTTTTTAAAAAATCATTTATTTGTATAATTTATTGTTTAAGCCTGTAAAAATTCAATGGGGTTTAGTTCAAGATTTGAAACGTATCGTTTCAACTAATAAGCGGTTAAACAATGGTATTTATTACACAACAAAAAATTATTCATATCAATATAATTTCAAGAATTCAGTTTTCAAAATATAGAATGGCCAAAAGTATTTTATATTTCATAAGAAAAAAATTAAGAAAATATGCCCATCTTCTTCCATTTAATTCAAGATATCATATTTTTTTCTTGAGACCAAGCTTTCTTTTCAAAAGAAATAAAAATAAGTCAATGAGCTGAGTAAATTGCTTCTGTAAACTTCAAGACAGAGTCCCCACAAGTTCAAAACAAATTTCCCGAATACCGTAGTTACCTCATTCGCCAACTGGCTCATGCGGTGCTGATCTTTTTTGAAATTTTCCAAACACACGAATTTTTTTACTTTTATAATAGTTGCAATGATGGTTCCTCACTTACGTTTCGTGACAACTGTGGAGGTCCTTGATTTTAGGAAGCCAGACAGCTGGTCTCAACTTCCCCTGGATGGGCGATTGCCACATCGCACAGCAGCAGTCCGCAGATGACATTTTGAAAACAGTTACACTTTATAACACCTCTTTTTGTAAAATCTCCAAATGCAACAAATGGATTTTTCGATTGCGGCACGTAACGCCCTCGAACTCACTCCTTAACCACTATGCAAACCGCAAGACGGCAAATCCACCAAGTTCAGACAGTTGATCAACAGCGTGATATGGCTGCTTACGAATTAAAGCGTCCTCCCACTTGCCAATTTGACGTAAAAGCTCAAAATCGAACGAAAAATCCCCCGAAAAAAATAAAAATCTGAATATGTAAATATTCTCGTGACTTTAGGCAAAAATATACCAGGCTCTTGTAAACGAACAGAAAGTGGGGTGGTAATCAGTGAAGTCGTTGCTATAGAAACAGACAACTGCTATTTTTCCGCCATGTTTGAACAAAACATTCTCCTAGTGAAGGAGTCTGCGTTCAATTTTCGCACCAGATGTTCTCGAACGTCCTCAAGTCACAATTAGAGCTTGATTAAGGCTCTTTGGGAAACATGGCTGCAGCAATGGCTTTGTCAAAGGAGCCTATCAAGCCTACAGAAATTGAATTTGAAGTTGTAGACCTCGGTCCTGAACAAGATCTTGAACTTGAAGATGACAGTGTCATCCGAGAAGAGAGCATATCACCTGAACAGTTGGCCAGAAAGAGATCCAGAAGTTTGTCGATTTCTGATGTCATGTATCAACAGATAAATGGAACAGATAGAATAGCGTCTCCAATGGTGAGAGCCTTCACTAGAAGCGCCATTAATCGATGGCGCGGAAATGTGGAGAAAAAAATCACGAAGAGGTTAATGGAAGTGAAGGCAGAGAGAAAGAAACGCGATGCAGAATCTAAAGAAATTGCACGTCTTGTGGCTAGAACAATACCTCTTGACGTTTTAGCCAAGGATTGGCTAAATGACAATGATATTACCTCAGAAGTGAGGATTTATTTACTGGAAAATCTTATGCCAACTTTAATTTTGGGAGTTGAGAAACTTCTAAATGAGGTTGAAAAAAGGGGATTGGCCGATTCAGAGGGATTTTGTCCAAATTTCAACCCCATAGATTATCTGGCTCAGTTTCTTATGAGGAACAATCCAAGGTTTAGCAATTTTGCAGAAGCATCCCCTTATGCAAAAGGAATTCGCAAAGTTGTGGAAGACCTTAAAAAGGAGGTTTTTTCACTGGAAGATAACAAATTAGCCAAGCTCAAAGCTGAAGCTAAGACAAGAAGAGAAGCAAGGGAGAAGGTAGAGCATGAAAAAAACTTGGAGAATCGGCGTCGCTCCATTGCCATAGAGGAACAGTTTCCTGAATGGACAGCTGATTGGAATGGTATTCTCCCCCTGTCTGTTGTAAGTGTTTAATCCCTATTGGAAAATCTGACAGGAATCTTATTCTCTATCTTCCATTCATTATCATCACGGTCCTCATCACCATCACCATCGCATCTTGTGTCATCAACAAAAGACTGATCCAACTAAAATAATTATTATTAATATTATTTTTGCATATGTATGTAGCAGGAATTACAGAAACATTACAGGGTCTTATCATTGTGGGCTGATTTTCATGTACCTGATAATACAATGGTTGCTATAAAGGAAGTGTTTTTAAGTCAAAGAGCCCTACAAAGAGATTGTAGGGATGGTTCTATGACTATGAAGTAACTTTTTCTATGGAAATCTGACATCACTTCAATCAGAAGGCGCATGCTGAACAATTTCGAGCCCTCTGTTGTGTGTTTCAGTGAAAAACGGGTAAAAGCTCCCAGGAAACAAAAGGAAGAAAGCGGGTTTTTTTACTGGATCAGAACCGTCCCATCATTAAATCTAATGTTAACTGCAGCATGGAATTTGTATTTGGACAAAAAATAGAACAGATATTTTGAAAAGTGTATCAAAGGAGGGCCTTATGATGTCATACTTTTTTTGAGAAATAATTTCTTTTAAAATCCATGGTGCGGATTTTGTGTTAGAATGTTCTCATACTGTTATGTTAATGTCACTGTTGGTTGGTATCAACATAATAATTAGCTTGTAAACGCATAACGCAAGGCGCAATAAAACGAGACAACAGACGTATCAATTGGCGTTTTTGAGGGGAACACTGCCTTCGGTTGGTTAGCCTGGGCGACTTCCGGATTCCGTGACATAGAACAACCTCACTTATCTCCTCAGCGCTACGAGCTGAGTGGTAAACAGCACGTGCTGGATCGGACAAGAGTATTGGTTAGCGAGCAATGTACAAAGGCAAAGGAGCCAACAAGCTTGGGGGAAGTTGTTGCACAGACTTAACCACACCACGCAGGAGTGACTCAATTTTAATCAAGGCAAAGTGATATATCCAAACCATCTCCAAAGGGAGGAGGGAGGGGAAAAACTTTAATTAACAAAATAATTGCAAACAGCTAGTTAGTTTATTATAGAAGACAAATTGCCAAGTGAACCTTGGACGACTAACTGAGGCTTTTATAGCTAGACCCTTTCTATTAAAGTAGCCAGTTGCACAGTTTCTACTATGTAGCAGGTAGGCATTACACATGCTCTTTAGCAGTAATGAATGAGTCCTTAACAGATTTGGCCAATGCAGGTGTACGTTACAATCTGAGATCTAGGAATAAAGTCTTTATGTCCTTGTTTTATTTACAACAAAACCATTGATTTTATGACCTTGAACGACGGACTACAAAGAACACGAAGATGAATAGCCCTTGTAATACGGTCACATTCCATTAACCATATTTTACTGATGGGGCAGTAAAATCTCATTTAAAAAATTGTGAAAAACAGTTAACTCGCTGAGTTTTTAGGCATTTTCTGATTTCCCAAATATGGTTGTGAGTCGAAACATACAAAGGAATCTTGAATAGAACACACTTGGCCAAAAAGGATTACTGTAGAGTGAAAGAAATTCAAGAAATGACTATTTCAAGGGGTCCATAGCAAGGGTTTGGTAGTTAAGAGTCACCCCCCCCCGCCCCTAAGCCTAAGCAAAATATGCAGTCTTATATTGTTAATCAGTGTCTTTTGTCCCAGCTAGAGGTGCTTATTATCAAAGAGCCCCTCCCAGGGGTTTTGGGGAACAAGGAAACATGCCTTTGAACCGGGAAACGGGAACAATGACAAAATATTTTAGGGAACAAGGAAACATAAACAATATTTTGGGGATCAAAAAACTGTGAACAAGCGAAAGCAATTTGGGGAACACAGGAACACAAGCAAATAATTATTTAAAGGCAACAAGGAACCCCCCCCCCCCACCCCCCATGGGATGGACCCATCAAAGAATTACTGCTCTCATTATTATAGTCAACTCACATTATTTTACCGCAAGCCAATGTTTTTCTTCTTTCTTTTTTAGGTTCAGAATGTCTTAAGATCATTTCAAGAAGAGGTTGTTGGAAACCTCCCAGAAGAGATCAAGAAAGGTATACATGTATAGATAATTACATTTCCTTGCCATATAAAAGACCTTAGTTTATGTTGAGACATATTCATATGCCAGGGTGCCCATATTTTGAAATTTTCTTGTAGAGGATGTTAAAAAACTAATATCCCTTAGGTGTTTCAAGCAGAATAGGTCAGGAATACCTTCTTTAATCATCTACTCTTTGCATCATTAGGGGCAGCCTTTCTGATTCCTCTGGAGGCAACAGACTCTACTGGAAAAATGGTCAATATGAAAGAATTTAAAGAAGTGAGTATTTAATGAGTTTTAAAAGCAAATGGTTATTGTGCTCTAATCATGGCAACTTTGGTGTGGCCTTTTTTTTCTTTTCATTAATAATTGGGAGATGTTGACTGCTTGATGGAATCATTTCACATCAGATCTCTGCTAACGGAGCACTTCAATGAATACACCTACACATGTAGCTCTCCTGTTATGAAATTCTATTACCTGGTTAGACATCTGCAACACAGCATTCCAATTATTATACTTCATTGTATTCACAATAATTATTTTCTGAACATAAAATGAGATTCTTTTGTGTGCAGTATCTGCGGCCTTTTGGTGGTAATTTGTCAAAGGAAGCGTTCAATGCATTTGTGGAGCATTTATCACGTTGTGCAGCTCACTATCGCACTGCCACAGTCAGGGAAGCAATGAGGTGAGCAGCATTTCACAGTGTGAATTTCATAAGTATCAACCAAAATTAATCAAATGTTAGTTCAATGAATGTTCCTTCAATTTTGTTCTTGTAGACTTACTCTTCGAAACCTGTTCTTAAGCTGTGATATGAAGAATGTAAGTGCTAGTTGGTGAAATAATTTTCTTACTCCTCTTCCTTTTTCAGCCCCAAAAAAGCAATAATTGCTCTGAAAAGAACTTGACAACTCAGTAAACCTACATGTAGCATAATGTTAAATTGCACTCAATGAAGAGTCACTCATTTTTGCCAGGGATAATTTGAACATAACTGTGTGAAAATTGGGTGATTTGACAGTGAAGACTGTCTGTGTGTTGCAATTGTCCTCACAAGGGAATATTTTATACACTAGGCTCGTGTTTTTGCTGACTTTGGACCTTTTTCAAG
>NW_027180200.1:147500-160000 GCF_036669925.1 Montipora capricornis | reverse complement strand
GACCAATGTCCTGTTGCCTTCAATTTGGCAGATTTGTTGAAGGTGCACTGTCAGATAAAATCCATGATGTACACGTAATGAAGTGCAGGGGTGGTGCAGTGGTGAGAGCACTCGCCTCCCACCATTGTGACCGGGGTTCAATTCACAGACTCAGCGTCCTATGTTGGTTGAGTGTGTTGGTCTCTTCTCTGCTCCGAGAGGTTTTCTCCGGGCACTCCGGTGTCCCCTCTCCTCAAAAACCGACATTTGACTTGATTTACTTTCATTGTTCATTTCAGTTTACAGTGTCCCCAATTAGCGCTCCAGCGCTACAACGACTAGACACTTAAATAAAGTTCCTTTCCTTTCCTTTAAACCTGATTTATTGTGAGTTGAGTTGCCTGTGCTTGAAAGACGTGAAGGTGACGCTTATTGAAATCCGCGTGCAGGAGCGTTTCTGGACATATCTGGAAAACAGCGAATATTCATTTTTGTAGCAATTCTCTATTCTCTGCAGGTCACATGTGGATTCTTGCTCATCGAACTTGTTGTGACCGTATGTCTTTTTGTTGTTGTTGTTGTTTTTTTAATTACAGCATTGCTGGTGTTTGGCGGAGTGAACAGTACCCTCGACAAGCAGTCTTTCCGCACGTGTATTGATGCTATTGTCAAATCGTTCCCTGACGAAGATGGGTTTGAATCACTCATCGACTTTCTTACAAAGAGTGTGGAGGTTAGACGTGCCATCCTTCGTTGTTTTTTTTTCTTTTCTCTGTTGATCTTCTTTAATGTCGTATGCCTTGTTGGTATTGGTAGAGCACTTGTGCTTGATCAAGTACGCTCACCATGAATAATTTATATTCACTGATAAGATGTCACGTGCATGAGCTAATTATGCACGTGATTAAGCTCCCTATTATTGCAATAAATTAAGAAAACACTCCTCATTAGAGTTTTTTTATGTAAAGCATACTAATAAAGCATAGCTTAGTTTTCTTGTATTCAAATGTTCTCCTCCCAAAATTTGAACCTTTGTTTGGACTCCAGAGAGACACTCTTTTTGTGGAATATTTTTGAAGCCGTTCAATAAACTCGCAGGTCGTGTTTTATCAGGTCTAAAACCATTCGGCTTGACTTCGCGTATGGTTCAAACCCTGATAAAACACTCTTGCTCGTTTATTGAACAGTACTTAAAGACTTAAAGCCCCCAAATGCTTGATGTGTTAACAAATAGAAAGGAACTGGGACCAGGGAGCTGTCATTTTTCCCAATACATTTAAAGAGAACTTTGCCGTGAGCTTGCATGCGGAGAAAGAGGCAGTTAAACACAAAGGAGGGGACTTGCCATAATCGTTTTTGAAACTGATAAACCTGGGGGCATTCAAGGTGTTGTGAAAACTTGCGCAATAAAAGAGCTTTCAGGGCAGTCTTTCCGGCCGTAATATTATACAATGAGTTGTTTTTCGTTCTTTTTCGTACAATCCACAATCATTTTTTTTCTTCACCCACCATTGACCGAATGCAAAAATGGCCGCCAACAAATTATTTTTTTGTCTTTGTGTTAATTTGCCTAACTAGCCTCGGTCACACGCGTAAAATTCAAAGAATGTGGGCTGTAAAACGAGGCTAGTTAGGCTAATTAACACAAAGACAAAAGAATAATTTGTTGGCGGCTATTTTTGCATTCAGTCAACATAAAAATCTTTTACGAGGTCTGTCTGTTTTGCTTTGACTGGCAAATGCCATCTTGGAATATCAGTTATGACTGGATGAACAAACAAAAGCAGGAGGCGGTGGAAAAAGTCCTTTTATTTGACGTCTAAAACTTTCTTAAGCCAGTCGTTATACAATCATGGTGACACTCTCCTAAAACAAAAGAATTCATTGTTTATTATTAATTCACATTTCTATTGATAAAATAATTGACTCGCGTACCGTATTGGCACATTCACCCAATGTGTCCCTTTTTTTCTTTTGACTAATGTTTCCAGCGGTCTTTCGAGGAGCGCAAGCGTGGTGATGCTCGAAAACGTTGGATGACAATGATCGATGCCGCTGCCCAGACTGGTGGAGCACAACTCGATCCAGTTTACCGCGCTGTGTTTCACGTGCTCAATAAAGACGCTGAGGAGCACGGGAAAGGGAAGATAATCAACGCGTCTGTGAGCATGCTCGAAAACAACGATGACGCTGTTCTGCTGTATCGCGGGGAAACAGTATTGCGTTATGTGGCTTGTACTGTGGATGACATCCCGTATGTGCTGGGTAAAGTACTTTACAGAGACATGAAGGCGATCAGCTGGACCGTTTTGGACACTGGAAAGCCTATTCACGTGCCCAAGGTGTCGACTCACTCGGGGATTGTTTTGTGGAATCCTTATCGAAGAGAAGAGGTAGTTTCAAGTTGTGTCTAAAAAGGTTATACCAATATAAGGATGAGGAACTTACCGTATTTGTCGATTGATTTAAAGTGCTACTATGACCAAAAATCAATTTTTATTTTTCTTTGGATTTCAAAACTATGTTAACTACGCAGTTAAGTGACCAAAGTTTTAAGCCTTGATTTCAAAAAGACAGCTGTTTAGTTTAACTGGAATTTTCCTATTTAATGGTCCGCCATTATATTACTAACTTTAAAATCTTGAGAGAGGTGGATCGAGGAGAAAATGACGTCAAAGACTCAATAGTTTAATCAATGCGTGTGTACGCGGCTGAATTAATATGCAACACGGGAGTTTCAGGCTTTCAGACTTTTAAACTCGTGTTTGCGTATATAATAAGATGCGTTTACACGCTAAAATTTTAAGCTAGTGAGTTAATGACATCACTTTTCCTTAGATCCAATAGCCCTTTTCACGGTTAGTTTTTCTAATTTGCATTACAATATAATCTAGCATGTATGTGAGGCAATTTCGGGCTATTTTGTAGTTTTAACTCGAAATTGCCTCGCATCCACGTTAGATTACATGCAAATAAGAAAAACTAACCGTGAAAAGGGCTATTCTCTGAGGTCCAATCGGTCAGTTTGGAACGTGGGTAATGGTGGACCATGAAATCCAAAACTTACACTCAAAGTAAAAAGCCTTTGGATAAAAATCGAAGCTCAAAATTTTGCCAGTCAAGTGTTAAGCAATCATACTTTAAACATCTGAAGAAAAAAAGGAAGTTATTTTTTCATCATAGTAGCACTTTAAAAACAATTTGGTGATTACTTCGGTTGTGAATTTCCACGCTTGGTGATTAGATATCTCCCCATCTTAATTAGTTCCATGTCGTGGTTGTAATCGAATTAGACATTTGTCCGATTGTTTCAGAAAAGCTGCGTTTGCACTATTTATCTTTCCAACTCCGCTTTTATGCAATGCTATCTTTTTTGGGTACCTTAGACTTCCATTTTTTAAATCACATTCCTCTGGCTTGCTTGTCAGGGTGCAGATGGCTCGTTCATTGCTCTTCCTCTCAAAGATCACGAGCGACGAGTTATTGGAATCCTTGGTATTGACACGTTAGCGGACCCCCATAAAGCAGTATTTATCACCCACGAGATCAGCTTCTTTCAGGGGGTCGCTAAGGCGCTCAGTCAGGCAATACAATTTGTTGATATCCGTCGCAAGACCATTAGAGTTGCGGAGTCAGCGGTCTCTTGGATTCTTCGGCGCAGTCCTAATGTGCAAAATGTTAATGTGTACCTCGTGGAGCCCGGATTGAAGGTAAATTTAGGAACTTTATTTGAATAAACTGGATTGCTAACATTTGGCCAAGGTAATGAGATTATGTGGTAATGCGCCGATCAACTCGAAACTTTACAATTCACATACAGAAAATGGCGGAGTTTTCTTTACCGCTTGGGCCGTGAGAGAGATAAATCGTCATTTTCTCGTAAACGAGTATGGTGACCTAGAGTTTTTGGGATGGGATGTTGGGATGTTGAAGTTTCGATTTGATCGGCGCATAAGTTGGACAACAGAAAAATGTTTTGATCGTCCGGAAAAATTACGAACTATTGGTTTGTATGATAGTGATATTTCAAGAGAGGGAGCAACGCGATTGGCTAAGGCATTGTTTGGTAATAGTATTTTTAGCGAATCAATTGAATGAAAGGGGTTCCTTGCTTGATAAATAATCTATAGTTTCAATCGGAAAGGGACAAAGGCTCAGTATTAATTGTCTCCTTGGCGAACAAAAAGATCACAGACTTAGTTTATAACTTAGTGAAGTACGATCATCCTGGTGAGCTTAGTCCTGAGAAGGACGTAGTTCAGCAACTTATGACAGGACTCTGGGGTTGAAACCATTTACGATTATACTTAACGTAATTACCTTTTACTGGAAGTTGGTATATCAAAGTTTCGACCAACTCGACGTCGACGTGCTTTTTTTGTCGTTTTCTGCGCATCTCTCCAGACGCCGGCATCATTTTTCTCTCAAAAGTTAATGCAACTTGCATAGTGATAATGAAGTAATGTTTTTACACATTTCACATGGGCGGATCCAGGATTTTTCTAAGAAGGGGTTTCACTACTAAGGAATGGTCGGCGTAGCTGACTGGTGACGGGTTTTTTTCCACAATACTAGTTGTATTAAAAAGTCGCATATCTTCTTGGGGGGAGGGGAGGGGGCGCACTCGCACTCTCTTCACCCTCCCCCTAGGTCCGCCCCTGTTTCAGCTATCTAAGGTGTAGTACACTGGTTTACTTTCAATGATCTTTCTTAACAGCCAACGGATGGCCTTGTTCTTCGTCGCATGATGACCTTGGCTCACAATGGAGTGAATCAACACTACTCCCATCCACCCAGGTTGGACAGAAGGGATAATCTGTTCAGGTAAGAATCTCATTAAGACACCTCGATAATCCCGTTCATTTCAAGTGAGTCCCAAACGGTTTTCATTGCACTCATCTGACTGAGCCATCTGGACCCGCGAACCAGATGGCGAGAGTGCACAGGGCTTTCGTTTGGGAAGTCGCGGGTTCGAACCTCGGGTGGACCAACACTGCGGAGAAAGTGCTGCCACAATGGGAGACTTCTAAGTCTAAATTGCCGCACAACGCTTCTCGGATAAGGACCATAAACCGTCTTACACGTATTCGTAAATAATTCTGTGGGAAGTCACGTTAGAGAAGCCATTCACCGTTCAAGAAGAGTAGCTTAGGGGACGTAGGTGTCGTGGTCTGATCTTTGCGTGTACATGTACGTGTAAAACGTTCTCCTGGTCCACATCTGAGCTGCACAGCTGCCAAGATGTACTAACCTTCTTTCACAAAAATTATAAGCAAAGCAATTGACCATTCTATGGCGGGCAACTTTCTCAACCACTCAATAGCGAAACCAAAACCAAAAATCGGGAGATAGAAGTGATCTTCGCACTCAACTGGACAATTTAAGTAGATGTCTCTTGTAGACACCTGAACAATTCAGGTGGCTCTAACGGGATTCGAACCCGTGACATGTGCGATGCCGGTGCAATGCCGAGTACCCGCAACTGAGCTATGAGGTAACTCAGTTGAGAGCAGGTGAATTTGTTGGGCTCATTTGTTCCCGTGAAGGACTCGATGAATGAAATAAATGTACGTATTTGAAGTGCGGGTTATAGACGAACGAGAGAAGTGATCTTCGCGCTTAGAGCGGATTTCAATTGAGTGTCGAAACTAATGTTGGATCTTTAATTTATTAGACTTTGACTAAGAGAAACACTGACTGAGGCCGTAATATAAGATCAGATAACAACAGAGAAACTACTAGGCTAGAGCGGTTTTTAATTGAGTGTCGAAAGTAATTAGCGAACTTCTTTGCTTTTGCATTACTTGACTCAGTGATTGGTTCAAAGTTCCCGCGCCCCTTTTTCAACCAATCAGAAGTGAAACCAAAACCAATCGTGGCTCGCGCGTGCACATTTTCCCGCGCTATGTGTCGGCTACGTGTAATTACTTAGAGTTTTGATTGGTTTGCTGGATTGTCTCCGTCCTTTTTGATTGGCCAAACTAATTACATTGGTTTTGGTTTTACGACACTCATTTGAAAACCGCTCTATTTGGACAACTTAAGCAATTGTCACTGTATAGTCCCCTGAAAAATTTGATTCACGTGGCTTCAACAGGATTCGAACCCATGAGCTCTGCGATGCCGGTGCGATGCTCTACCAACTGAACTATGAAGCCACACAGATTGGAAGCAGGTCAATTTGTTGGGTTCCCGCACTTCAAACCTACATTTCTTAAAACTAAAAATAACATGTTGCATGCCGCGTATCTACTCTCTTGGTATTGAGTTCGTGTACTTCCTTCGAGCTCTGATCGGTTTATTTTATTTCCTGTATTATGATTTGCCAGTGTCTTTTTGTCTAGTTCATCATGCAATAGAGAGACTTAGCATTGGGTTATTTTACGGAGATCGTCAAACTGCGGTCTGTTGCCTGTCATAAAAGCAGGAAACTTATTTTATTCTATTCTATTTGTCTCTCTCCTTTGGGGAAATAACTTGATGCCAGTAAACAAGAAGCAAGAAAGAAGATACAATCACAGGGTTTTTGGTTTGAGGCCGGGGGCCGGACGTTTCGTCAGGTTGTTCACCACTTCACGTCGGGTGCTTTGACGCAACAAATTTGTAGATTTATTAGCTTCTTTTTTTACTTTTCGTTTTCCTTTTCTTTTCTTTGTGGACTTTGGTATCTCAGGAAGCCATGGCCTCAAGAAGCACAAGACAATCAGGCGCAATAGATCCTTCAGACTAACTGAATTGAAAAAGTCACTCACTTCCCCCTCTTTTGCTTACCAAACGGACTAATTGATCTGTTGGCATTTCATTCACGCGATAAGTTTAGTTCTCTTTTTTTTTTTTTTCCTCCAAACTCAAGAATGGAAACAGCATTTCTGAGAGTTTCATTTGTAGTAATTTGCTGGGACCCATATTCCTTGAGGGTTCGCTCACAAGGCTGCACTTGCAATCGGCCTAACAACGGAAAATAAAAGCTTACAATGTCCGGTACTTTCATGATCAAATCCTGTACTTTGAAAAGCTATCGAAACCCTCTCTCCATGCAATCAAACAAGTTTCCTTGATTATGGCAAAGCGTAAATTTCATCCTGACGTTTGTCGTAAACGTGATGTGAAGTCTCTCCCAATAACTAAGGAAACTTTGGCAATTTTGAGATAGTGTTTGAGAGGTGATCACTGTAACTTTTTGTTGTTGTAGAGACTACTTGTTCAAATGTGTGGAGAGTTCGGAAACCATCACTGCAGATGCTTATGGCGAGCGTCACATGGCCTTCCCTCTCAGGGATGGGGAGGGGAAAGCTGTTGCTGTGGTGGACATCAGCATCGGTGAACTTAAGGCACTTCCGCCGCATGAAAACAGAGAGATACAGCGCATGCTTCGATTGCTGGCCATTGCGCATAGAGAAGTGGCTCGTGAAATCACTTCGGGCGCAGCAGAGAAGAAAATCGTGTTGGGTTAGTAAGACTTCGTTGTATTTCTTCTGTGTCCACTACTTGAGGACGGTGCCTGCTATTGTTATTACGCATACATTCTGCGCATCTTGATATACTCGGATTTCCTGTGGGTGGTGCTTATATATTTTTGCGCTGTTCAAAACTATGCGGAGAAAGCAGAACTTAGCAAGTGCTCTTGGTATCCAAAAAGAAAATTGGGGGGAGGGGGTAACCACGCATTTTTCAGAGATGATTAAGCTTCAATTTGGAAAAGAACGTCATACATCGCTTTGTATTTTGCCTTTTACAAGTGTTGTTGATTAATTATTATCTTCGAAAAATGCGTGGTTACCCCCACTTTTCTTTTTGAATTTCAAAAACACTTGTTAAGATCAGCTTTTCCCGCATATTCAGTATACCGCGCAAAAATACCTTTGAACTAGTAGGCACTGTCCTTAACAGGCAAACTTTAGCTGATGAGAATGGTTTTATTTGAACCTGTCCTAAGTGTCCAAGGGGTGGAGAATAAAAAGGGGAGCAGTATGTTTTAAGTGATGGGAAGACTCCTGCCCAAGGTTCGAATCCCAGACTTGATTGCGTTGAGATGTTTGCAGGTTGAGCTCTAAGATGTTTCTTCTCCTTGTAGCCAGTTTTTCCCCATCTTCATAAGCCAACCATTTTAGAGCGGATTTCAAGTGAGTGTCGTAAAGCCAAGACCATAGTAATTACTTTGGCCAATCAAAAAGGACGGAGACAATCCAGTAAACCAATCCAAATTCGAAGTAATTACACGTAGCCGACACAAAGCGCGGGAAAATGTGCACGCGCGAGCCACGATTGGTTTTGGTGTCGCTTCTGATTGGTTGAAAAAGTGGCGCGAGAACTTTGAACCAATCACTGAGTGAAGTAATCATAAACCAAAGTAATTACATGAGCTAATTACTTTCGATACGCAATTGAAAATCGCTCTACTTTCCATAATTAGATCTCAGGTGGTCCTAAATTACTTGCCTATCAGTAAAGTCTGACTCATACCAAAGACAAGAACCTTCAAAAGGTTTACTTTACGGGGCAAATGCGCCCTCTGAAGGGGCTACAAGGCCTCCGGGGTATTAATGGGAGAAGCAATTGCTTTCTTCAATTTTTTATGGTCTTGTTTCTTAGAGGTTGAAAAGGAATATGAAGACGCTCGCATTGACGTGCTGTTTGATCGACTCATGCTGTTGGATTTGAGAGAAAACGTGGGCAGACTAGACGCCAGGTATTTCTTTTGTTTTTGTTTTTGTTTTTTTATGACTTGGTTTTCAATCTAGTTCGTCCTCTTGTACCTGTCAGTGGTATGCAGTCCATGGATGTCGCGTTAGTACACATGCATAGTATGAGTATTCTATAGCCACGACTAACTAACAAATATTCGCAGAAGGCCAGGTGAATATCGGTGAATAAAAACCGAGACGAATTTCGTCTGTCATATCGACAAAACGGCTTGCGGCCATTTTGAAAAAAACACTCATGTGATTATCGCGTAATAATCACCTCAAGTGCAACCAATCAACGCAGAGAGTTTTCATTAGAGCGAGTTTCAATTGAGTGTCGTAAAACCCAAACCAAAGTAATTATTTTGGCCAATAGAAAAGGACGGAGGCAATCCAGTAAGCCAATCAAAACTTAAAGTAATTACACGTAGCCGACACATAGCGCGGGAAAATGTGCACGCGCGAGCCACGATTGGTTTTGGTTTCACTTCTGATTGGTTGAAAAAATGGCGCGAGACCTTTGAACCAATCACTGAGTGAAGTAATGCAAAAGCAAAGCAGTTCGCTAATTACTTTCGACACTCAATTGAAAACCGCTCTAGCCTAGTTTCTCTGTTGTTATCTGATCTTATATTACGGCATCAGTCAGTGTTTCTCTTAGTCAAAATCTAATAAATTAAAGATCCAACTAGCTCACGTTGCGCTCCCCGCCCAAGTGGAACTTTCTTACGAGAACTTCGGTCTGAATTAGGCCTGGCTGACCACCTGCTGTCAGAGATGAACCTTTCAACTGTGGTGTACATTTTCCACTCTTTGCGAACAGTAAATAGGATTTGTTGTGTTAGTGATGTAACCATTTGCAGATGTCATTTTTTTAAGGTCATTACTTGAATGGAGTGGAATGGAATGGAATGGAATTAAACATAATAGAATAGGATAGATGGCTGTGCTAAACTCTTTCCTTGCAGTCAATTAGGGATTAAATTACGAAGGGCGCAGCTCACCGAGATCTTTATTATTAATGAGCCCAAAGCGTAGATAAGGCGTCTCTGGCAGCTCTACGGTCATGTAAGATCTCGTAGCACAGCACCACAGTTAAATGTAAATAGATGTTAGTTGATTTTGATGAAGGAGGAAAACCGAAGTACGCGCAGAAAAACCCTCAACCCAGGATGCATATGAGATCGATCTTAACTTTGCCTACGAACAATGAGAGAGGTGGGAGGTAACAGGCAAGGTTCCTGACGAATGCGCCGGGCTTGAATCAAACCTCTTAATACCCTCACGAGAGTTGGTCTTCTCAGCACCTGATTCCATGATCTCCATCACTTGAACATAGCTAACTTGTCCAGCCTGTGAAAAAAAGAAAGAACAGCTTCTGGTGAAAAGCTATGTTTGATAGGTGTTCATTCTTACCGTGACTCTGTGTGTTTTTTTCCTAATCATGAGTGATGTTGATTGAACTCCTCAGAGCCTTTGCTGAGATCAAGAGCTACAAAGACCCGCCCAAAGTGATCCACGACATTCTCAAGGCTGTCTTAGGAATCTTCCATGCGGACCGGGTACAACAGGAGCGATTTGACGAGTGGAGCACTTGTAAACAACTTGTGAATGCTGATTTAGTGCGCCTCATTACGTCATACGATCCCACGGCCAAGAGCAACGTAAGAGGAGTGGATGCCAAGTCGTTAGCGTCAAAACTGCAAAGTGAGTATCGGAGAGATTGGATGAATGAGTCTCTTAAGAAACTGTAGAGGTAAATGGAAGGAAAGTGAGGCACTAATATTTAGCTTCATTTGGATTGATGGAGTAAATATTTGCTGGGAATCAGTATCGCGAAGGTCTGGCTTTTTCAGAAACGAAATAACCAGGACCGAATATTACTTTCTCCTCTTCGGGAAATATTCATATAAGGGACAAATTTTGGGTAAAAATCGTCCTTTTAATTACCTATGTAGAACTGTCCGGAGGATACAGGTCTGTTAGTAGTCGATAAGGAATCAGTAAAAATGTCAACCAAATTCTAACCAGGAAAACGTACGCTGCTAGATACAACTATTGGTTGATTTTTTCCTCTTTCAGATGTTCCTCAAGGAGCAGTAGCTAAGCATGGCTCTTTACCAGCGCAGTATCTTTTCAACTGGGCGTTTGTCTGTTTATCATTGATTGAACACACCGAGAAGATGAGTGAAACTCGCCCAGGAAAAATCGTGAGCCCGACAAAGAGCGAAATACTCACAGACTTAGGAAAGGGACGGCCCTCACCCCAGGACACGTGGACACGGTCTGAAGGGACCGAGTAAACTTTGTTTTGGGAGAACTAGGGAGACGCGTGTGGTGTTTGTCGAGGAGCAATTTCCTGTTGTTCTGGCCACTGCAAAGATAGTAGTTTGTGAAACTATAGTATGCCATCGCATACCGTTTGGTGTCGTTTCGTAAAATATTTTTAATATACAACAGTTTGCCGAGCTAAGAATGAGGTAGAGGGAAAATATTTAGGCAGGTCAAAAAGAAGCTGTTCTAACGACCCTCAGAATTGGTTCACTGAAAAAACAAATGACGAAAATGGATCCACAACAGAAACAATGGACCCTAAAATCATAAAGCGCCTTCCATTAGGAAAACATTCACCGCTACCACGTTTCCCTTCGCGGTGAGATTACACGTAGTAAACTGATTTCTTACTTTGAAATAAGTTAAAGATGAAAACAAAGAGAAGATAGATTCAGCCAGAAGAGTGAAACACTAGAACCAGCACCTCGCACTCTACGGTACTGTCGACATCCACTTAACTATCGAGGCAAGCTGTATTTTATTGCAGGTGCTCTACACAATCTCCGAGAGTCTAACCGCTTTGAGATCAGTGCTGATATCTTGTAGCAACTTCAGAATACCCGGTTACCATTGTGTTATTAAAGTGGCTTCGTTTGATGAACGCGACATCTTAATCATTTGCAAATAATGGCCGGCCGCGGGTATTCTTAAGTTTGGCCAAGACCTTATTACTACACAGATCAAAACACCAAAATGTCCATCCCGGTTCTGTATTTTGTGTTCTTCATGCACTGAGTTCAGTAAGGTGTGCGACGTTTTTGAGCCATGGAAGGCTACAAAGTGAGATATTTTCCTATTTAACTTGTCTTGACACAACAACATTCATATTTTAAAAATCTGGGAGAAACCATTGTCCTATGACTAGTGTCCACTTCCGGTCTCCTAATATTTGGGACCTTTACATGGGAGGACGATGAGGACTACGAATACCAATTTTCCGTTCTGAGCACGCGCACTTCGAAAAATGTCGGCATCCAAACCTTATGCGCATGCTCAGTGCGGAAAACTCGTGCTACGATCTAAAGGTACCTATTATACACTTAATTTATGGTCGAAAGGAAAACAGTTAGTTTGGTTTTCCCGAGAGTCCTTCGAGGGAAAACAGAACTAACTAGTTTCCCGAGGGACCAGACATTATGTGCTTTGTTATATATTTAGACTTTTCCTACGACTGCGGGATTGTATCCCGGTCGGGATACATTTGAATAGGCGCGTGACCAAGAATCAACCAATCGCAGTGCTCGTTTTGTTGAGTGAAAGTCTAGGTATATAACAATATAGATTGTTTAAAACTTGAGGAAAATGTTACGGTACATGTTTTCTTATGTTCTTTTCTTTTCGTTTCATTTCTTTTCTGTTCTTTATCGATTTTATGAAAAGAGCTATGTTATAACTGCCGGGCTAAACCAGATGGAGCACTACTACAAGTGGCTAAGGTGCCTTCATTCTATTTACAACAGTTGTAAATGAAAAGGAACACACGGAAGTCAATCTCTCAGTGTG
>NW_027180200.1:127500-137500 GCF_036669925.1 Montipora capricornis | reverse complement strand
CTCCATGAGTTAACTTGAGTCTGTCTGTCATAGGGAGGGTTACGATTTTACAAAAGTTGAAGAGGGTAGTTTCTAAAGAAACTGTGGTTCTGCGTCGGTGGGGAAGTAGTATACAAAAATATGGTTTATCAACGGAGTTGATTTTTAATGTAAATTAGCCACCGTACGGAGATTCTAAATGCTAAAATCTTTTAGAATCTCTGTACGGTGGCCAATTTACATTATCATCAACTCCGTTGATAAACCATATTTTTTTTTACAAACGTTAGTCGTGTAGCACTTATATTTCAACAGACTTAACTGATTAGAGTGTAATGTGAAGTGCTAGTTTCTGTACCCCATATGAACCATGTGATTGAGCTACAAGGTCAGACGGGAGCAGGCCGTGGGAACTGTAGATCTTAAAGTCACGGCAATAAAAATGTACAAGTACAAGGAAGGGTTATGTTTTTACAAACGTCTGACCTTGTAGCTCAGTCGGTAGAGCAGCACCCTGGTCAGAGTTTTTCTCTGTCCTTTTGTGGGCCCATTTCAATTAGTAGGGCTAACGCTCACATGGTTCATATGGGGTACAAAAATTAGCACTTCACATTACACTCCAAGTCTGTCTGTCATACTTTATTTTGAAGCCTAATTTATTTGGATGGACAAAGTTTACCTATTTTGTTGAACGCAGATGGCGAGAACACAGAAAAACAAGGCAACAGCTCATCATCTTGGATTACTGAAAGCACGACTGGCCAAGCTGCGAAGGGAACTAATTACACCAAAAGGAGGAGGAGGAGTTCAAGGGGAAGGTTAGAAATTCAATCTTGGACATCTACCAAGTTAAGGCTCCGTGTAGGCCAAACTACAGAATACAGGGCTCTGTTTGGGTACAATCTACATGTATGTCTGAGGAGAAAATTTCAAATGCCTTTCTCTCTCCCCTTCATCCTTTGCCTAGATTCCGGCTCCTTGACTTCCCATTGAGGAATTGGAATGGCTGGAATTGTGAATTTTCTTAGTTCTCAGCATATAATAATTGGGCAATTCTGGCCCTGCTAACTAAGAATGACCCTTTCTGGGAGGGCACAGGTAGATGAGATCATTCCAATAGCGATGTTTCTTGTGACGTCACCCATTGTTATTAATACGCCAACCAGAACCTAATTGGCTTTTGAAACAATGACTTTTTTTGTTCCGTGGTCAGCAAACTTGAATATCAAAAGAAATGTGTCATCAATATACATGTATGTAAACAAGAAATATTGCTATATATACAGTTGTAAGATGCCACTGCTGTATGGTCTGTGTATGATTCCTGATCACAGCTGGACAGCCAGTTGTAACAATGGGGCAGAGTTGGATTATCCTCATCAAGCATAGCAGTGTTTCTTACACTTCATTGTTGACTATCAGTTAGATGGTTATGAAATGTCATCATCTTTTCTCAATAAACTGTCATATGGTAGACGTTAACCCTATTTGGTTGAGGTATGTTGTACTGGTGATGGCAGCAGGATGAATGTATAGTTTTCTTAGAAAACTTGGTTTATTGTTACCGTATTTACCCATGTATAAGTCGATCCTGTGTATAAGTCGACCCCTCATTTTTGATGGCAAAAAAAGCAACTTCTTAATTTCTTTGTTAAATGTTACTGGGACACTAATCTTGTATTCTTCGATTTCTGGAAATGTGGATACACAAAAAAAACAGGGCCTCAAGCACTTAATAGTTTTGTGGTTCAGCAGCTGTTGTATATGCAGGGATTTTGTCCTTGAGTTTCGAAAAAGTTCTCAGAAAATCGAACATGTAAACCTCAAACTAACCTAGCTGTCTCGTTGTTCAACAATAAAGAGCTTTAGAGGATAAGCACAACATCACAGGAGCAGGAGTCAATCTTTGAAAATAACTTGCGAACGATGCGAAAATGTGCAAGGTTTAATTGTTCCTTGACTTATAATTTCTCACATGACAAACAAAACAAAACTCATAAACCAAACAATACGAAGTTTGCAAAAGCATAAAAATCAGCCAGGTTTGTATAAAGAATAAAAAACAATCATTACCAACCAGCATTTTCACGCAACACGAGTGACAATGCTTGCACGCAAACACGAGGTATTGCGCCAGGTTACTAAGCAGTTGAACGATCACGTTTATTTGAAGAAACAGAAATGCCTTTTAGAGCTTTCCGCCTTTGGAAAAGGAAAATTTCCATTGTCTATTTCATATT
Source organism: Montipora capricornis (assembly GCF_036669925.1). NCBI lineage: Eukaryota > Metazoa > Cnidaria > Anthozoa > Scleractinia > Acroporidae > Montipora > Montipora capricornis. Next base: position 135,281 of record NW_027180200.1, on the reverse strand, counting down.
TGTGCTTGTGAGTATCTTCAACATTTAGATTTGGACAAATCCTATTTCATTTCAACTGGAATTGCTTACATTCATTTTGAAGTCTTTTGTCATTCATTTTGAAGTCTTTTGTCGGCTTTTGTCCACTGCGTTCGTTATGCCCAAGACAACATTATTATGTTAATTTTGAATAAATTACTTAGCTGGAACTTGGCTCAAAATCTTTGACCCGTGTATAAGTCGAGGGCGATTTTTGGAGCTTCTTTTGAGGCCATAAAAGGTCGACTTATACACGGGTAAATACGGTAGTTTACCTAACTCTGCTTATTCAGTTAAAACTGCAAATAATAGTTGGGTTCATACTAATGGGGTATTAGCATACCTTAAGTATGACCAGAGCTCAAGTACGCTTGAGATCATCCATGTTTACCACAGGCGCTCCAAGCTCAGTGTGAGCAAGGCCAACAAAAATATAAGGATTTGTATGAGAATCCCGATAAAAAGCTTAAGAAGATAATTTGAGCCATTTCTCAATTCGTGGTTGTCAACGGTTATAATAAAATCCCAAGGCTGGAAAATGAATTCTCAGGTGCCACCAATTTGAGTCAAATATTCCTAGATAAAATGTTCCCACGGTCACAATTCCACATCACAATCAATTGGCAAAGATTGAACTTTCATCTCAACCCACCATCAACGCAATAGCAGTCCTGTGAGGGACCTCAGGCAGTAATATTGCAGGACAACAGCTTTCTAAACGTACGCTTCCACACAACAGTGGCCATTCTTCGACTGTTGATAATGAACTGAGCCTATTTGGTGGCCCCTGAGCATTTATTTTGGAAAATAACCACACAGGAAGGAAGTTACCCACGTTGGCAATAAGGTTAGGCTTTTTAATTGAGAATTTTTTCATATAATAATTATTATCTTCTTAAGCTTTTTATTGGGATTCCCAAACAAATCCTTATATTTTTGTCGGTCATGCTCACACTGAGCTTGGGGTGCCTGTGTGTTTACATGTACTTACTGTGATGAGTATTCATATCAGAATTCAAAGTATGCTCTCAAAGTAATCGGGATGTCAATCAAGTAATGCAGCAAACATGTTTGATCGACGTATGTTTCTGTAATATGTTTTGATAGCTCATAAGGATGGTTTGAGCTAGACTTGAGAGTGCACTTTGGCTTCTTTGAAGGAAATTCGATACCATGGCCACAAAGTACATGTAAGGCTACTTGAGCTGAAATTAAACCCGTTCACATCTGAAGTAAGGCTCAAGTATAAACTTAAGGTCTACTTGCTATGCTAATAATTATGAACCCAACTGTTAACCTGTTACTAACCAAGCGTGAGGGCTGTACTGAAGAAAATTGGCCCGAGGTCATGGCAGTACACGCTCGGTCCTTACAGAAATGACCGAGGGCCAATATTCCTCAGTACAGTCCCGAACAAGTGAGCTTAGTCAGTTGTTTATTGGATGGCATTCTTTCTTTGAGTGACTGGAAAATTCTCTACTTGGTGAAGGTTTGTAATCTTCATCTTCTGCTTGCTATAATTAGTGTATTGTTGTGATCCGCTTTTTAAAACCTCTTTTTGTTTCTCTCAACTTGAGTTTCCTGGGAGAGAGAAATAATACGGAAACAGACCATTCTCATAGTTATGATCCTTACTGCAAAATTGCGACCCAAAATCAGCCAATCAGAGTGCTCCATTTAGCCTGAGAATAGCTTGCCTTATAATAAGATGATAGTTTCTCCTATTCCCTACATACAAATAACTCAATGACTCAGACAACTGTATTCTGGGTAAATAGGAAGCTGACCGCTGGCATGCGATTAGAACCGGTACAACCTGAGGTGCCCTTGCTGCTAAGGCCATGATGGCAGTTCTGTTTATTGAAATACTGTCACAAAGGAAAATGTATGATCTCGAGAAAATCGCGCCTGTTGCCCGCCAGGAAAAACCCCCTCTTTCTGGGGGAAACGTGGTCCCTCCTGAATGCAGATACAGGCGTGAACAAACCTTGAGGGAGTAAGGGGTTAAATTAATGTCAAAACCATTTAAACAAGGTGACATGGACTGACGTGATCACTACCATAGCAACTTCTGGTGAACTACGTCATCAATGAACAAAACACAAACACCGTAGCAGCTCCTACCATTTAAGGGGAACCGTGAAAACAATAGTTTAATGCTATTCTTTGAACCACAGCAAACAATAATATTATATTTTTATCTGATTTGTAATTATGCCATTAGCTTGTGCTTTAAGGTGATACCCTTGAGTAAACAGAACCATGTCGAAAGTAGTGTAAATTAGTTAATTAACAATTATAGTTAACAGGTCTCCCAGGTCTAGTGAGTGCCTCAACTTTTTGTTGTAGGTTTTGATGTTGCCAAGACTGGTGATGCTAGAATTGGTTTTGTTGGTGAGTGAAGGACATTTTAGACAGAAGAACATTGACTAAAAGGATGTCTGTCATCAGTTGCAAAAATTATAATTCTTTAATTAATTAACCAGTATAAATTCAACTCACTTCCATCTTGACGCAGACTTTTTCACACTGGATTATAATGTTTAGGATCTTTTTCTCAATTTTCCTCTGTTCAACCTGTTGGCCATCAATTTGAAAACCAAAACCTGTTCATTTCCTGTACTTTATCAAGTCATGTCACAAGAATATGCAAAATCTTCTCTTTGGGCAGAGGTGTCCTTTCTTTTGCATTCACTTTACTGACGAGCATGGGAAAAGAAACCTCTGTCACGGGTCGAAACTCGCCTTGATCCAACCACCGTCCTTGCCCTTGAATGGTACTGTTTAAAATGCATGTTCCAAGATTATGCTTGCTGACTGTGAGTTGAGCCCTGTGTCTTGCGCATTCCCTTACAGTAATTCCTCTGTTGTTCATTGAGTTTGTACAACATGTGAAGTATTACGTGATGATTCAGTCGCTAACCTAAGTTTCGACCCATGGCAGAGGTCTCTTTTACTGTACTCATAAAACCAGCAAATGCAAAAGAAACGAGACCTGTGCTTCCAGGGAATAGAAAATCTAACCACAAAGAAAGCATTTGTGTCTATTTCTCCCAACCACAAGTATTGCAGAAACAGTCTTTGTAATGCATGTGCTCAAAACTAGTGACACTCAACAAATTTTTTAGTTTAACCCTTTAACACGCAAGCCAGCCTAAACCGGCCACACTTAGTATTTTACTCTGTATAACGCCAGACAATTTTACTCTGTCTAAAGCCAGACGATTTTACTCTGTCTAAAGCCAGACGAATTTACTCGTCAATGGGGAACCCCCGGGAGTCAATGGGTTATATTCAACAAATTTATTTGTTTTGGCATACATGTAATTATAATGCCAAAATGTGTACAACATGCAGGTGCGGATCCAGGATTTTGAAATGGGGGGTGAATTTTTGTAATAATGTAATAGAACCAAAGCCTGGTGGAGGTGTTTCAGGTCTGTGCAAGAAGGGGGGCTCAGAAAAAGGGGGGGAAGGGGGGGGGAGGGGTGAAAATTCACCCATTTCACCTCCCCTGGATCCGCGCCTGGACATGTATGATTGTCATGATGAATACTGAAATAAGTCATTCGCTATGTTTAACATTCAAGTAGTTGGCTCTATGCAGTCTCTATGCAGGTGGCTACACATGGTTCTGTCAACAATAGTTTTATGGATCAACAAATTAAATTATTAATTTTATGTTAAGCCATGTCAGTATCTTAAGATGGTCGATTGACCTGCTCCCAAGTGAGTGGCTTCATATCTCAGTTGGTAGTCTAAAAGCATAATGCACTGGCATTACAGACTGAGGTCAATTGTTTGAATCCTGTTGAGGCCATCCAAATTTTGCAGTTGACAATAAAATTAAATAGAATTGCTTTAATTGTCCCGTTAAGTGGGAGGATCACTCTGAATTCTATCTTCCAGGATTTCCATCTGTTGGAAAGTCAACTCTATTGACAAATCTTGCTGGTGTATACTCTGAAGTAGCGGCATATGAGTTCACTACTCTCACCACAGTGCCTGGAGTGATCCGATACAAAGGAGCCAAAATACAACTACTTGATTTGCCAGGAATCATTGAGGGTGCCAAGGACGGTAAAGGAAGAGGACGGCAGGTTATTGCAGGTAACTTGTGAAGTTCAGTATAATTATTATAAATTTCTGACCGTATAGTTTCATAATTATGTGGGTTGAGTTAATTGTCTTTTCTCTACTCTGCACCGGGAGGTTAATTTCTCCTGGTACTCTGGTTTTTCCCTCTCCTCAAAAACCAACATTTGATTTGATGTGTGTTTACTTAATTGTAGATTTCAAGTATCCAAGTAGTGCTCCAGTGCTAGTACATGTAGCAGACTAGACACTTACATTGTAGTTTTAAAAGTTCCCTTTTCTTTCCTTAGTAGATGGCCAAATGTTGGCAAATTGCTTCCACAGAGTGTACTTCATGATTATTGCTTGTTTGAAACATTAGCATCTCCCTGAGGAGGCTTTACGTTTTTACAGCGTAGGTCAACAAACAGTTTTGCTAGTTTCCTAACTTGTTAGGTAATGCTTCAAGGAGAGGATAAATTATATGATGCCAAATCTGGGAATCGAACAATGGCCACATTGGTGGGAGGGGAGTGCTCTCAACACTGCGCGATCTCTGCATTTGAAAATTGAATTGTAGTTGAGTTTAAGACTGACAAACATTTGAGGTTGAGAGCAGGACTTGAAGTGCGCCTACTGATACTTTTAAATATAGCACCATCCATCCCATGGATCCCTTACTGTACAATAAACCCTTTGTAAATGTAAAGCAGTAATTAAAATAGTCTGGCAGGCATAAAGTTGATTGAGAGCTTGACTGGATAAGCAAGACATTAAGTTATCCAGTTAATATAATGGTACATGTAGTTAGAAAGACAACTACACCATCCTGGATATACACTGGAAGGTGTGTGCAGTACTCTCAGCTGACACAATCCTGCAGAGAAATGTGTGCAGTACAAAGCATTGTATGTTGTTAAAAACCATTGGTAGCAAAATGGACAACAACTTTGATCATTATGTACCAGCCAAAACATACTCTAGAAGTAAAATACAGACAAGTCATTCTTAACATTCCATTCAATTTCATTCTTTTGCTTTCTGACTTAAACAGTTGCAAGGACTTGCGGTTTGATCTTTATTGTTCTTGATGTTCTCAAACCCCTGGGGCACAAGCGACTGATTGAATATGAGTTAGAAGGTTTTGGCATAAGGTAATAGTTAATTGAGATGAGAGAGCACTATTTTTATTATGCTGCCTTTTTCTTTCATTTCATCTACAGGTGAGTGAGCATCAGTATAATGTTAATATTTGAGTCTGACGTTTTTGTACCATGTTATTGCTTAGTGATTTAAGAATCAAATATTTTCTTCAATAATTGATTTGGAAATAAAATGTAAACATATACTTTGTTACTAATACTGGCTAAAAGCATGCCCCCTGTGTTATTATTTTTTTATCAGACTCAACAAGGAACCACCAAATATATCATTTAAAAAGAAGGAAAAAGGTGGAATCAATCTGCAGACCACAGTACGTACCTGTCTGTGAATGCTGATGTACTTGTACTTGCTTTTATGATAATATTGATGAGCTAGTCTCAAAATCAGGTCATTGTGATAGCATGGTGTTTGCTCAGAATTAATATTTGGATTTGTCTCTATTCAATGGATAAGGCTGAATAATAATACTGGGTTTTCAAAAGCCAAGTCCTGGAGTCTGGTGGTTTTAGGCATGTTTTGTACACAGGTTATTGCTCACACTCTCAATGGTGGCTTGTTCAACTTCCATAGCTTTCCTGGCATACATGTATGTGTCTCTTTTCATTCTCATGTTGCCAGTATCTTTGCTTTGGAGCAAGGTCCATAAAAGATTCTTCATTTATATGACATACCTACCTGAACATCAAAGAACACAGATCTTTGCCTTTCACAGAAGGTGCGGGCCTGGATGTCTAAGCAAGCATCAGGGCTTGATTGAATACTTCTCTTGTGACCTCTTGAAGGACAGGTTTCCATTTCCACATCATGACAGACCATATTCAACATCTCAGTTTCAAGATGATAAAACCATCACGTCTGCAAACCATAGACTAAGAGTGATCAACATTGAACCAATCTCTGCACACACAAGTAGATGGAGTGTCAGGGATTTTCCAATCATGTCTAAGCTAGATATTGTCTCTGAACTTCTGAACTCTATTATTAACTATAATTATAATAATTATTCATATAATAATAATAATAATAATAATAATAATAATAATAATAATAATAATAATAATAATAATAATATTATTATTATTACTATAAATTATTATACTAAAGACAAGAAATTGCCTTGCAATGTGTGATGTGTGGTATTGCCTTGCAAGTATGGTAGTTGGAAATGGTCTTGTGCTGTCTGCTTCAAACTGTGAATGAATAATTATGATTGCTTGGACTAGAGAATAATGATATAATGTAGTACACAATATATTATTATGTCACAGTGTAAGTTAGACAAGTCGTAACATTAAGAACTGTTTTCCTTTAGTGTAATCAATCAGAGTTGGACATTGATTCTGTGAGGTCCATCTTGAGTGAATATCGCATTGCCAATGCAGATATTACCCTGAGATATGATGCCACTGCAGATGACCTTATTGATGTCATTGAAGGGAACAGGCAAGTACTACAGTCAATCAAAAATGCTTTTCTGTGGATCTTGAAATTGGGATTTCACAAGCTTGGGTTTTCTGTCCAAAGTATCTCGGTTCTTACAAGAAAATACCAATCTAAATTTCTGTCCTAAGTGTAGCCTCCCATGCAGTTCTTTCTAACATTCCAGAATTACCTCACTTCCACTCTTCTTCAACTATGAAGTGATTTATTTGGAGTATTATTAGTGATTTGTAACAACCCAGAATTAACTCACTTCTACTCTGCTTCACCTACATGTATGAAGTGATATATTTTCATACAGAGCAATAAAGAATATGATTGTAGTAATAATATTACTATAATTCTTGTCAAAGACAAGTTGTAAAATACAAGGATCTTTCTCTGTGTCTTCCTTCAAAGACATTTCCCTTCAGTTTGGAAGAGTTATGTTTAGTATTTCTGATCAATAGTTCAGTAAGGCCCAGATGTGTTTGCCATGCAATTGTCGACCGACAATTAAAAATAGCAAATTACAAAACTGTATTTATGAATTGGCCCAACCTTTTTTAGAGACTAGATTTGTAACATTTTGGGTTTTATTGCAGAGTTTATATTCCTTGCATCTACATCCTGAACAAAATTGATCAAATATCCATTGAAGAATTAGACTTAATCTACAAAATTCCACATGCAGTTCCCTTATCAGCACATCACAAGTGGAACTTTGATGACTTACTGGAAAAAACATGGGAATACCTCAATCTTATTAGAATGTGAGTAATTATTACTTAAATTACATGTAATTACATAAAGAAATAATTACATGTAATAATTATTAAAGAACACTTGATTGCTTTTAAAAAAGTATTTGTACAATAATAATAATAATAATAATAATAATAATAATAATAATAATAATAACAATAATAAATAAGAAGGAAAGCTTAAAAGAGAAACGGAGTCTCTTATTATTGCAGCACAAGGTGATCCTAAATGTAGAATGTGTAAACAAAACAATGAGACCATCAGCCACATTGTAAGTGGGTGCCCGAAACTGGCGCAGAAGGAATACAAAAAGAGGCATGACAATGTAGCTACGGCAGTTC
>NW_027180200.1:120000-122500 GCF_036669925.1 Montipora capricornis | reverse complement strand
CCCAATTTTCTTTTTGGATTGCAATAACACTTGTTAAGACCTGCTTTTCCCGCACAAAAATACCGTTGAATTAGTATGCACCGTCCTTACGAGACCATTTTGAGACATATCGTGTTGATTTTGGAGCGGATTTTGCCAACAGTGCTTTTTCTATACGTAACTGAAGAGATAGAGAGAGAGAGCACACACAGTGCATTTTACTTTTCGACACACCCATCCGAGAAATTGGATTTTGCCTCGAGCGGGACCCGAACTCACGTCTTCCTGATTACTAGTCGGGCATGCTAAGCCACTACACCATCAACGCTACCACGCTGGTAATGCAGCAGATTAATGAGATGACTTCGCGGCGTGGGGATCCTTTCATTTGCCTCGAAATTTCTGACTTTCATGTGTTCTAAGCCGTCTGGGGTTAAAGAGGCAAGGATACACACTCAAGTGAAGAAAAAGTTGGGCTCTATGGATCCACCACTCTGCTAAGTCATCTCATTAATCTACTGCATTGCTAGTGTGGTAGCCTTGATGGTGTAGTGGCTTAGCATGCCCGACTAGTAATCAGGGAGATGTGGGTTCGAGTCCCGCTCAGGGCAAAAACCAATTTTTCGGATGGGTGTGTCGAAAGGTAAAAAGCACTCTGTGTGCTCTCTCTTTTCAGTTACATATAATCTATACCTTTCATTTGCCTCGAAATTTCTGACTTTCATGAGTGCTTTTTCTTCATCGGCAGTTTTCAATCCTGTGAACTTTCTCCTACACAGCATCTTTAACCAATCTCCTTCAACCATCAACAACACAAAATAAGGACTGAAGAACAAAAACATGCTTTTAAAATTACTATTATACTGGTTATAAGGTCCACTTGTGTTTTTTGTATGCTGATATCTTCCCCTCACAATTTGAACCTTTGTTCGTGCTTCCGAAAGACACGCCTTTTGTGAAATAATCATATAAAAACACGCTTCTACGAAACTACACCTGGTGTTTTTAAACCCGATAAAACACTGCTGCTCGTTTTTTAAACATTACTTCTACAAGCTTTAGGTCTAGCTGAATTTGGAGAAGTGATGCCACCTCTTGAGCACATCATTCATTAACTTTTTTACCACAATTGCTTGTAATCTCGCAATCTGATTGGCTAATTTGCTGTCGTTGATAAGAGTCTGGACAACGTTTTTCGCGTCATGCACGCGTCAATCAGGAACGCCGATCTTGGGAAAGAAACCCAACATATGGCGAGAAAGTTATAGACAACGCTTGCTCGTTCTTTTTGTCATGATAAATAAAAATGTTCTTTGGTTGCGCCTCGAGAGTCCACAACATTTTGACCACTGTGATGACGAATATCGTTGTCGATAAGAGTACAGACAACGCTGAACCACTTTCGATTTGTTAATTAGCATGACTAGGAATTCAAACAAAAAAGTAAATGGAAAGTTTTGAAACTCAGGAAGAGTTTTCATTATATAGTGCGAAGTCATTGACCAAATAAGACATTATTCCTTCATATGATAATGAACGATTTTTGCGTCTAAGGAGGTATGTTCTTGGAAGGTATGGTCATTTGTCATCACTTCATCATGCACTTCACGATATATTTCACCAAGCAAAGATGTATGTGTGTCTACTGCAAATGGCGTATTCACTTCATTCTCGTCTCCAGATTCTAAGATCGACCCAAGGCTCTGGGAAACGCTATGTAGGAAATTGGCCATGTGAACCTTACGGCACCTGCTCACTCCTCGTGCTAACATGAATGCACCAATTAGAGACGCTTTTGATTGTTTTTCACGAAAACCTGAGAAGACTCTTTGTTTCTGGGTTCCCCAGAGCTTCTCTCCTTCAGTCAAGAGATGAGCTCTGGGGTCGAGATTGATTTCCACTTAAGCAAAATATTATCTTAGTCATTGTTAAAAATTTTACTTTTTTCTTTGCAGGCTATAATGGTTATAAGAACCAGCACAGTATCCCAAGACCAGTTTAGCAATCTGACTGATAGACCACTGAAAAATATTATTATTGCGAAGGTTGAATTGAGTTTTTCCTCAAAATAAAGTACGAAAGATGAAAAACTTGCGTGTATTGAATATCAACACAGATCTTCCTCCCTCTGTGTTATAAAAGTGTTTTAACAGTTCTCTCTCTCAGAGAGCAATCTGCTTTGTGCAAATGAAATAGAGAATTTAACTTAAGCCTTAACTCCCCGTGGTCACTTACAGATTTTGCTCTGTCGTACGCCAGACAATTTAACTTGTCAATGGAGCCCCCTTGGGCCTTAATTAAAGGGTGAGTGGACATTTTACTAGAAAAATAGAGTTAACTACTAGGAGCACTCTTACATCTGCTTATCAACCCAGCAAGAGACCATATGGTTCTCATCAAATAGAGCAGTCAAGGCCGTAGCCAGTATGAGGCAAACCGAGGCACTTGCCTCAGTCATTTTTTGTGATTCTTTAAAATAAAGGATGATTTCCAGTATTGTCTTAAAAATGTACTCATCATA
>NW_027180200.1:80000-117500 GCF_036669925.1 Montipora capricornis | reverse complement strand
AAAATGCATGCAAAATAGATCGTGACGTCAAATCAGGAATAGGTCCACTCCCCTTCTGACTCGGTCGTGAAAAAAAGATGCTTGGATTTTCGGAAGCCTATAAAATGGCAGGATTTGTTAGAAAAATGAAAAAATGGCCGCAATGCGTTTCGAACAGTTGCAAAGATTCATTTTAGCGAAAGAAATATTTTGGGGTTAGGTGCACTTTAAGCTGTAAAGTTGTTAATTGGTTGTTGCAAAGGTGAAAGAGCCAAACAAAAGAAGTAGGGCCTTTCAAATATTAGCAGTTTTTCATCAAAAATCAAAGAACCTAGATGTGAGAACTGGCGGACATTAAATTTTAATTCAGCTCCTTTAAACCCGTCTTGGTTGACATTTTGGATTTGCCATTTTTTCAAATTTCACCTCGTCATACAAGTAGCATCCAACATAAGCTCACTGTCTTGGGAACTCTTTGTTATTGTTCCTTTTGAAGGTAGAATAAATTATCAGAACTAAAGTGAAAAAAGGTTGGTGGAAGACATTCACTATGCATTTCTATAAAGAGGACTTTTAATAATTGAAATGTAAACCCCAATGGAACCAAATTTTCTCATTTTAACTCTTACCTACCTAAACAACTTTGCACAAAGGCAGTTTTTCCCTCATTAAAGCCATTGTATTGTGGTTGCATAACATCGCGACACATTTTCTTTTCCATCGCAATGGCAACCTTAGAACGAACGCTCACCTTTTTAAAATCCCCAGGAACAATAATCTTTGCTACACACGTACGCGTAATTCTGCAAGTTTATTAATGATATTGCACAGTCTTCACCTTTAAAAATTACACTACAGCTGTGAATAATGACAATAATATTGACTTTAAAATACTGTTTCCAAAAAATTACCAATTTTCACCTTTTCAAATACTTTGCGGCATCATTTCAATCTGAAAAAGTTCTTAAAATAGGTCGTAAACTACATGTCAGGCAGAGTACACATTGAACAAACCAAAATTTTGTATTGATTACAGTCTGTACAAGGGCAAAAAAAGAGAAAGTTTGTCCATTATAAAAAAAAAACAAAAACAAAGGGAAAGCTTGCCATTATTAACCCATTGACTTCTCAGAGTGGGACTTCATAGATTTTACTATCTAACGCCAGGCGGTTTACTCGTCAATGGGGGTGGTCCAGGGCGGTTCAGGAGTCAGTGTGTTCAGATGAAATTTACAGACAGGACTTGACAGTTGAAAGATTTCTGGATTTGCAAAGGTTCAACTATGTCACAATATTTTTGGGGAGATGATCCAAAACGTAATAAATTATTCAGTCTGATATTTGAGGAATTTTTTGGAAGTGGAAAGAGCTACAGAGAAAAAGTACAACCAAAATAAATTATATTACACTTAATGGTACAAGACAAAAGAACAGCTGTCCACTTCAGTTCATACAAAAGATATGAAGAATTATCACAATGGGACACCTTCGAAAATACCATAATACTCTTTGTTTGCCCCTCCAAATTTTGTTTTTAAGCATTGTTTTTGTTCTCTCTTCTATTGGGACCATTGTAATTTCCAAGAGTAACTGGAAACAATGCTTATGCAAAATCTGGAGGGACACACAAAGAGTATTAAAATGGTATTTTCAAAAGTGGCTCATTTCTGTTATAGTATTTATATAAACAGTTTGGTAACTTGCTAAATTCACCTTAGAGATATCAGCTCTAATGGTTAACTGTTAGCAGTTATGATTATCAGGAATCATAGTGACAATATTCTTCCCTTGATTCTAACTGCAGTCTTTTCCTTAAAGATATAACATTTTTTTGCTGGTTCATGTACATTTGTGAAAAAATTTCTATCCCTCTTCAAAACTGGACTATCAATAATGACTGCACCTAAAAGTTTGGAAAAAGGGCCTTTCTGACTAGTTGCTTCAATAACAATGTGTACTACAGTGTTTTTCATCTGCTAGTAAAGTTCAATTTTCAATCTCATCCTTAGAACTTGCATCCTCTTTACCTTCGTCTGATGGAGCTATTTCTTGAGTTTCAGATTCTGCTGGCTTGTCATCCTCACAAGTTGTTTCATTATCTTTGTTTTCATTTGTTTTTTCTTCGTCGCTTTCTTTGACCTGAAGACCTTCTAACTCTATGGCAAGCTTGTTGCTCTCTTGTTCATCTGTTTTTTCATCTAACTTACTCTGACAGTCTTCGAACGCTTCTTTGAATTTCTTTGCATCTGTGAAACGCAAAGTGTAAAGGGTGTTGTCAGCAAATCAATCAGAACATAAAACCAGAACATGAAATAATTAATTAAACAAACAAACAAACAAAAAAAATTGCAAGAATACTTCCAGAACTGTAGAAGTAAGAAAACACAGTTTAAGTCATGTAACACTGAATGTAACAACTTTATGTACACATGTATTACAATGTACCCCCACCCCTTTTAGCAATCCACTTTTAGTAGGGCTGCTTTCAACAGATCAGATGAAACTTGCACTCGATCAATGCCTTACTTTCCAAAACATGGGACAATAGCCTTAAGGCCAGGACTTAATGCAATTGTCCCAAAACTTGAACAAACTGCTTTTCGTTTCCTTTCACTGAGCAAGGCTAATATTGTCATTACTGGCTTCAACAGAAACGCTGATTGTAAAAATAAAATCAGAATAGAAATTTTTGATTGATTCCTTCATGTTTTCATCCCAAAGAAAACAATAAGCTTCAGGTAGATTATTTTACCTATTACTGGTATTTACATGTAGATGAACAAATACTTAACAGTTTGTTCATTTTTATTCAAAATACTCACTTTCTGCATTTGCAAATCTGATTGCTAAAGTTTCTGTTTTTATTGCTTCGTCAGCATAGTCATCTGCCTTCCACACCCATGCTCTGTCACTGCCACAGTTTGGCTGCAAGTTCATATCTTTTGTGACTATAAAATGGATAAACGGATATTAAATTTATCATTTATTTTCCATTGCCCCGAAATTAGAAATTTCATTTCTTTCACAGAAAAACGGTATAGGGGTTACTGTGGAAAAATATATTGAAATCAGGAATTGATTCCTGAGGAAAGAAGAAAACTGAAGAAAGGATGATGATGATGATGATGATTATTATTATTATTGATAGATCATCAATAGAAAGAAAAACTGGAGTGCACCTGGCCCTGACCACATTGCTAATTTCTGGTGAAAAGGTAACAATCTTACATAAAGAAATAGCCACTTGTTTCCAGGCCACTGCTCAACTTGAAGATCTTCAGTTTCCCTAATGGTTTGCAGAAGGCAAGACAACTCTGATCCCCGAACCCGGTGAGTTCAGAAGTGACAACCAACACCCCATCACCTGCCTGAATAACCTGTGTAAGTGGTACACCTCATGCCTGTTAGCCCAGGCTAACCAACACATCCAAACTTATGGATTAATACAACATGAGCAGCGTGGTGCAAGGGGCAACTGCAGAGGAATGGTTGACAACTTACTTATCGATTGGATGGTTTGTGAGGATGCTCAGAGAGGAAAGCAAAATCTCAGCATGGCATGGATTGATGTGGCTAAGGTGTATGATTCTGTTGATCATGGTTGGTTATCTGAAATGTTCACCCTACATAGATTCCCCATGCATTGATGTATGGTTTGCTAAGGTGATGGAGGAGCTTGCTAACAGCTGGAACACTAGAATTGTTGCCTAAACGACTCAAGGCAAAGAGATCTCTCCTACAATACGGTTTAAGAGAGAACTGCCACAAGGTGATGCGCTCTGTCCTATGCAGTTCATTTTGTGCTTCAATCCAATCGCTTGGAAGACACAGGCGACTGAGGGATAAAGGCTATCTAAGCCTATATCAACTAACATCACTCACCTTCTATACATCGATGACATGACATTGTTTGCTGATTCTGAGAATAAGCTGAAAGGAGTCATGACAGTCGCAAAGAATGGAATGGAAAGCAGCGGTCTGAAGTGGAATGAGAAGAAATTTGCAGTGATACACGTGAAGAGGGGACAAGTTGAGCAAGGAAGTGGAGATATGAAGATAGCTGATCTTAAACCTATCAAGAGCCTGGACCAACATAACACCTATAAGTCCCTAGGAGTCTTCGAAAACACCAAGCAAGAGGATAAGCAAGTACTGGAAGCCACATTAAAGACATACTCGTAGAGGCTATCAATCATCCTGGCCAGCCCATTGTCAGATCATGCGAAGGTAGTGGGGTCCAATCAGTACACTTTACCAGTACTTACATACTTGATGTGAACACAAACTTGGCCGATAGCAAATATCCAACAACTTGACCGAGAGGGAAGAAAGATCATCGTGGAGAATGCTGTCACAGATGGTAAAGAAGTCTTAGCTAAGAAGGTAAAGGCAATCTACAAAGCCCGCCAGCACGAGATACAATCAATGGTATCTGAGGAGAGATGGCAAGGAAAGCTCAGAGATGGAGAAGGGGTGGCGCAGTGGTGAGAGCACTCGCCTCCCATCAATGTGGCCCGGGTTCGATTCCCGGTCCTGGCGTCATACACTGTATGTGGGTTGAGTTTGTTGTTGGTTCTCTCCTTGCTCCGAGAGGTTTTTCTCCGGGTACTCCGGTTTTCCCCTCTCCTCAAAAACCAACACTGCCAAATTCAAATTCGATCCGGAATGCACAGACACATGTTGAACAAGCTCCTGAGCACTCTTAATGTGTTCCGTGGGTAAATAAATTCCAAAACAAAATCCAGGTTTTCAAATTTGGGGGTCCTCTGGACCCCTTCTTGAAACATTTGGGGTCCATTGCAAAATTTTAGGGGTCCACCTAATTAACATTCAAGAATTAATATTCCGACAATCTATTGCCTCTTAAGTCTTACCCCTCCCCTCGAATATTTTCTTAAAATAAAATGATCAATTTCTTTGAAACTGTTATGCCCGTTGATTCATTGATCAAAATGTATGGACTGTCAAAGCTCCATAGATCACAGTCATCTGAAAACATCTCGAGGAATCCGTTCGCTGTAGGAAATGTTAGTTCCAGTTGATAAATGATCAAGACCTCCACAGCCAAAAAAAAAAAAAAGAACTGAATCTCAATTTTCCATAAAAGAGCACCATTTATTTTAACAACACTTGAGGTGTACCGTAATTTAGGAATAAAAGAGTAAACAAATGTAGGCGATCGATACAGTTCATCGTCGGCCCGTGACTTTGCTATGGCCAATGTTAATAATCAAGCAATTGAATGCATTCAAGTTTCGTGTTAAACATGTTAATTTTTAAACTAACTCCGAAAAAGTTGAAAAAGTGTCAAAACAGACAAGTTCCGTAAAAAACATGAACCGATATGATGACACGTGCGTGCCCGGAACTAACATCAACAGGGTTGCACAAAACAAAAATTTAACATACTTCACCCTTGGATTCTCTGTCATTTTGCTCACAATAAACAAACCAATCCTTGAAATTTGTTTGGAAAGCACCTGGCAACAAATTGCACTTCGACTGAAATGTGTAATTATCATCGGCAGATCGAAGGTGTTGCCAATTGTCTCGCCCAAAAAAACAGCTCAGATCATGTCACGCAACACGAGGGAATTCGAACACAAGAACTTAAGGACGTTCGCGCCCATTGCTACTGCGCATCTTTTTGCACATGTCACGCACACGTCATGCATCGTAGACCACGCAAGTAAACACGATGCTAAAGGCGCAAAAATTTTCCACAAGAAGGGAACATGAAAGTATGTGGCATCATGGGATAGATGTGGACCCAGATCTTCTCGGAAATGTCACGCAATGGCCTGACAGTGCGAATAGACAATCGCTTTGAGAACTTCGCAGCGATTTTACTCTCTTGAATGCTCGGTGACCCCCATTTTTCTTTCCGTAGATCACTTCCTTTCTTGATTTTGTCCATTTTAATAAAAAACAAAAAAAATCTGTACGTGAGAAGTTACAAATATTTGGCCTTTTATGCTCTCGTGCGACCGAAGTTTTCTTTCTTAGACTAATATGTATCGTTTTTCAAGGTCTATTTCACCTCAGAAATAGACATCAGCTGTAAAGGTTAATTTAGTTATATTAGTTATGTTGAACTGAGTACGTTTAACTGATCTAAATTTCACTCATGTAGCTTTTTTATTGCTGACAGTTGTAAGCTAAGATCGTCTTAAAGTAACGCAATCTTCTAAAAATGCACCTCATGATCTCGAAAACGAGCACGGTGACCCCCCATTTTTTTTGCCTTTTTGGCAAAAGTAGATCATTACCTTTCTGCGTGGCAAGTTTAAAAAAAATCTGTACGTGGGAACGTTTTGGGCGCGAACGTCCTTAACTCCTCATGCTGGACATAATCATTGACAAAATGAAATCAAGAGTACAAGAGCTTTACCAACAGCTGTTACGTACCAAGGTTTATTACAACAGAAAAACAAAATGAGAAGTAACTGATGAAAAATGCCGCATATGTCGGGATTCTCTGGAGAATGTGCAGCACATTCTATCTGGCTGTAGTGCATTCGCACAGACTAAGTACCTACAGAGACATAACAATGCTTTCAAGATCTTATTCTTTGAAGTCCTTGGATATCTTTAGATCTCCTTACTAAAGTTGAACCATGCTTCTCACAAGTCACACCAAAGCCGCTGTAGGAGAATGATCATGAGACCGCCTTCTGGGACGTCCCATTATTCACTGACACAACTCAAGTAAATGCTAGAAGAATCGATGCCATGGTCATTGACAAGACCAGCAAGCAAGTCAGAGTGATTGAAATGAGCTGTCCATGGCTGGGAAATAGAGAGTCTAAAGGTTTCGAGAAGACAATGGAGTACAGTCAACGAGACTAGACCTTATGAACCCATATCCTGAGTGCAAGGTCAATCAGTATAACATCATCATGGATGT
This sequence comes from Montipora capricornis, assembly GCF_036669925.1. NCBI lineage: Eukaryota > Metazoa > Cnidaria > Anthozoa > Scleractinia > Acroporidae > Montipora > Montipora capricornis. The sequence continues at coordinate 110,614 of NW_027180200.1, read as the reverse complement.
CCTTTGCAGCTGCCTAACGCCAGACGATTTTACTCGTCAATGGGGAACCCCTGGGACTCAATGGGTTAAATGACAATTGTACTATATCTCTTCCCTTGCCAAACTGCTTACGATTCACATTTCCGTGTTTCCTGAAAGCAAAGTTAGCAGTCTTTTTTATTTGGCGCACACCAGCAAGCTGTATGACGGCTTTTCAGTCAACAATGACAAGACGCTTTTATGTCTGCTAAAACGTGTGTTTGTTATGCGTCTGGGGCTTTCACAAACAAATCCAAAAGGCCAATTAAGATTGCGTGCGATCCTCCAGTTGATGTACTTACAGATTTCTTTAACTCCCGCACAACGCGATTCCTGTAGCGCGCAACATGATTCCTGTACGAGGGTGGTAACTTACATTTGAGCGGTACTGTACTACTGTAAATCTTCGTGTTGCAGCGCTCTGCAAAGTCCACTTTGACTTCTAGCTATTCTTACTTATATGGCCCCATTATACCATAACCCTTTTGTAAACAACACTGCCAAGCCAGCCACACTTAGCTGGAGAATTCAGACCAGACCACACCACAGTACTTTGAATTCTGTGCCCTGCTCTTCCCACAGAGTTTATGAAAAAGGGTTGTCAGAAGTGGCCTACAGTACATGTATACATGTGTATAGTCCTTATCCAAAAAGACTTGAAGTATTTTCTCCTCAGTTATTCATAGAGTTTTAATCACGACCTCCCGCGCGGTAGTTCGATGGTCTAACAACTAAAGAACCGGTTCAGTGAGAAAGAAAATTGAACCACGATTTATAACGAAAGGAAAATTGCATGGTCACTACTCACTGTAATGGTTTGCACAAATCTTCAATGTCTTGTCCCTTCGCATAAGTATTCTATATTTTTGTCTATCACTGTTTTTCAATATCTTCACTTCTCCAACTCCTCTCTCTTTCCATTCATTTTCGTCACCGCTGGTTTCAAATCGGAAAAGCTTTGCACGCCTGTTAGGAATGATTTGACAAAACGAGGAAAACAATTACGACGAACAAATGACAAGGGAAATGGTTGTTACGTTAAGCGGAGTCAACTAAACTTACAATTTCAAGAGAGCCTCTTCGTTTTCCTCCAGAGATTTTACTTCCACCTTCGGAAGGCTGACGATCGGTTCAAAATGGATATCTGGACTAGACGGAGCATCCAAATCTTCCGTTGCCTGTAAAACAAGTTCAAACGTATTCAGCGATCAGATAGAAATAGAAATAAGACAAAAATAGACCCATCAAAACAAAAGGTACCTTTTCGTTGCTCATTGCGACTATTCACTTTAAGATGATGGAGATGTCACAAGATTCAGATGACCGGCTTTCAAACTGCGGATTGAAATAATTTCGCGCTATCTTCTTCAAATTGCGTAACGTAATAGTGCGCATCGAAGTCGACGCATTCACCTTTACAGTACCAACATGTACTGCGGGCTTACTTGTAATCAATGGCGGGAAAAGACGCCTCGACATTTAAAGTTAGGCAAACGATAGGTAAGCCAAAAAGAAATCTCTTTTCAATATTTTAAAAATATTTTCCTTTATTGTACTGCTGGAAATCGCAAGGCTTGTAAGAGATGAAGCGGGGTTCAGCAAGAGCGGGACAGACTGTACGAGTCCGCAAATGATCCCCAAACTGCACCGCAAATGATCCCGGAACGCAAATGATTCCGAAAACAAAGTCAGGAATGGCACGGAGGATGGAATGGTCAGGGAGTGGGGGTCGGGCTAACCACGGGAGTTTGATCGTGAGGTCTGTCCCCAGGGTAGGGATTTTGATCGTATCTGACGTCCCCAGGCTAACGATTTTGATCGTACAAAGGACATTTTACCACCTTCACTTGCCGCCGGGTGGGGATTTTGACCAATTATTTTGTCCCGGGAGTGGGGAATTTGAATTTTCTAAAATGAAAATGTCAAAATCCCGACCCCATGCCCGACCCCCCCCTCCCTGGGGCGTAACATTGATAGATGCATAACTTGGATGCAATTCTAAACTGCTTGATCCAGGGTTCACGCTCTTTAACTGCATCATGGGTAATCAGGGTAAGCTGGTTTCCGAGTTGCTGTTTGTCTCGGTTTCGAAGTGAGTCTTGCTGCTCAACTATTGTAAGGGAAATGAGTTCGATTTGCATAACAATTCGCAACTCATTTCCATTTGAATGGTTGTGCACCAGGACTCACTTTGAAACTGAGGCATGCAGCAACTGGGAAATGGGCTATTCAAAGGCTTGTGTTTGTGTTGGAGTTCAAAACGATTAAAAGTATTCATGATATGCAATTATGGGTTTTTTATTTTCCAAAACAAAAGATATGCGCCCAAGGGAGCGGCAGATGAAAGGTGGAGAGAATGGCTATTGTAGAAACTATTTTATTAAACAAAGTTTCTGCCGTACATTTCCTGTAATTCCAAAGGCACAAAATTACAGAGAATATATGGAGACAAAAAAGCAATACTTAGAAATTACAAAGAATAGATATCAAGTGCAGTTCATCTCAGTTGTGAACTTGGACTGATTTGTTTGGTTTATGAAGGCGAAAGTTTATAAAGTAGAGTCATTTACAGCTTATTTTGCTTTGAATTTCTATACAAACCTTTGAATTTCCCTCCCTGTTGTTCTGATTACCCATGATGCACTTAAGAGCACGGGAAGTACTTCATGTCAAGCCATATGGGTTGCTTGAGTTGCTTAGGTTGCTCGAGATGCTTGGGTTGCTAGAGTTGCTTGGGTTTCCTGAGTTGCTTTGGTTGCTTGAGGCGCTTGGGCTGCTTGTGGCGCTTTGATTGCTTAGGTTGCTCAAGGTGCCCGGGTTGCTTGAGGTGCTTGGGTTGATTCAGGTGCTTGGGTTGCTCAAGGTGCTTAGGTTGCTTGAGGTACTTGGGTTAATTGAGGTGCTTGGGTTGCCTGAGTTGCTTGAGGTACTTAGATTGCTTGTGGTGCTTGAGTTGCTTTGGTTACTTGAGGTGCTTGGATTGCTCTGCTTACTGCTTAATTTATAATGTGCGTGGAATGCGATTTGGTTCCTCTGTATACGTTTTCAGCATTTTACCTAGTTCAGAAATTCGTTAAAAGCTCATGTCGTACCAGTAAATCTCTGGCTTTACGTAGCAATGAACTTTCACTGAGGATACCTGGATACCTCCAACTTATCGCACTCTTCAGTCATTGCAACTTTGGGAAGGGGGGGTAAATTAAAGTGGGCTGGTCTTATTAGTACAAAGTGGGGGCCTATTATAGCTTTTACGGAAAATATCTTACAGTCATCTGCATATCTTTATTTGAATCGCTGTTGCAATGCTAGTTTTGTTACGTTACATTACATCAAACAAGTATAGGAACGAAAGGCCCGTCTTTGCTCTATTAATAATTAGTACCTCAAGCAACCCAAGCACCGAGTCAAGCAATCTAAGCACCTCAAGCAATCCAAGCATCTCAAGCAACCAAAACAACTCCAGCGCCTCAAGCAATCGCATCTCAATCAACCAAAGCGCCACAAGCAGCCCAAGCGCCACAAGCAACCTAAGCAACTCAGTCAAGAAAGCAAAGCACCTCAAGCAAGTAAAGAACCTCAGCAAGCAGAGCACCTCAAGCAAGTACAGCACCCCAAGCAAGCCAAGCACCTCAAGCAAGCAAAGCACCTCAAAGCATGTGAAGAAAGTAACACATCAAGTAAGAAAAGCCGCTGAAGAAAGTAAGTGGAACGAATTATATAGACAACTATATGATGATCGAGTTTCTTTGCTCAAAATCTCACTTCAGAGTGTTGTAATCTCACTTGTCATTTTAATTTGTCAAAACACTTAATCCCATTCAACCTACTCATCCCATCTTTGCCTTTTCTCATTCAAATACCAGTCCCAGGGTGAAAACAGGAGGCTGAAAGGACAAAAAGATGGAAATGGTATCATGGTTTAAGATCGGCTGTATAGCGCATGAAAGAAACTCAAATCTAAAACCTGATGGCTGAAAGATGTCTGCATTTCTTTATCACCAACTGTGACTAGACTGAAATAAAATAATGTATGTATCTGAAGTGTGGGTTATAGATGAAAGAGTGAAATGATCTTCACACTTATCTGGACAATTTGAGCAATAATATTATTGTCTTTTATAGACATCTGACAAATTCAGGCGCCCAACAAATTGACCTGATCACAACTGAGTGGGTTCATAGCTCAGTTAACGCTGGTATGAGACAATATTATTACTCAAATTGTGCCATGATAAGTGCAAGGATCACTTCAGTCTTTTGTGATTAGACTGTTTCAATATGTGATAAACAGGTCTAACTTTTTCACTAATAATTGATTCACACAACACTTGATTGAGTTACTGTCATGAAATGAGTCTTAATCGTGTAGTTTTAACCCATTCACCCCTAAACCGGTCTTACCCGGCCATACTTAGTATTTTACTGTCCAACACCAGACGATTTTACTTGTCAATGGGGAACCCCCAGGATGTCCCATTAACCTTGATAGTCAGGAAAACGAGAGCAAATGCAAATGAAAAGCGAGTGGGGGCTTGGTTTGAGGCGAGTCCTTAAAGTACTCTGGATTCACAACAGGGGGTGCACAGAGACCTTATAAATATTCCAGGTATTTGACAGAGCTTGATAATTTATATCCTTCACATTTTGAAGCAAATCAACTTCTGTTGACTTTTTCTTGGCCTGACACCTTTAAATAGGTGACAGTGTCTGTAAATCCCTCCATAGATAACTTAAGTCAAAATGCCATCTACAGACGATTTTGTCATAAAATTTTATTTTTTTGTGTGCGCTAATAAAAATAAAATTTCACAATATCAAAAAATAGTTTTAAGTTAAAAGGTAAAGGCCCTTAACAATATATTACGTTTTAAATATTACCTTTAATCTAGTTCGTCAAAATGCCTTCAGCGATCTCTCTGCACAAATTATTTAAAAAGTGTTTCCCAGGTGCTTAAACAAATTTGGTCTCAAGTGATTTTGGCCAATACCAGTAATCACTGATGGGTTGACTTCGTTGCTTGAGCCTCGGGCTGCCATGCAGGAGGTCCCAAGTTCAACCTGCCTGGACCACTCAGGGTATTAAAAATACTTTAAAGTACTGCTTTTATCATGATTACATCATTCTGCAAAATGATTAGACTTCAAGATCTGATCTTATAGGGACTATTTAACAATTACATATGTAGACCCATAGCCCTTGTGGGCTACGGGTCAATAGCCCATGAGGCGAAGCCGAATGGGCTGTTGACCCGTGGCCCCTTGAGGGCGAAGGGTCTAATTGTTTTAGTATCACCCAACTAGTCGGACAGAAAAGGCAATAATAAAGTTAGCAAATGCAAGTTGAAGAAATATTTATTTGGGAATAAAACAAAAGATAGTGTCATGCTTTTCGCTACTCGAGTCCTCTAGTAGCGCAGCCAATCAAAATGCACGATTTGCATTAGTCCACTAGTTGGGCGATAAAAACTGTTAGTAGGCCCCATCTCACAAGCACTGTTCATAAACTTGAACAAGGTAATTATGTACATGTGCCTCTCATGCTACATACATGTACATACCATGAATCAGGCCAATTCAGCAACCCATATTCTAGAAGAATTATTATTCTCAAGATCTTTTGTTCCAAAGTTTTCTTGGGCATTTCTGCATGCAGAGCTCAGTGACAATTTGCACAATTATACTTACTAGTAAGATTCCATTTGCATTTCATTTTTTTTAATATCCAGGACATTTTCAAGAGCACCACCTCTGTTTTGTGATGACTATTGATTATCACCTTGGATTTATCAGTCATGCTGGGATGACTAATTCTAAAATATAAAGCTTAGTTCAATAATAAATTAAGCTGCTTTTAATCTTGAGCAAAATCTCTGTTATCGTTCTACCCAACTTGATTACCTCTGCTATATTTGGGTGGAGAACTTGTAAACAGTAATTAATAAATAAAGTTGTTGTTGAAGATGAATGAAAAGCAGGGGAGAACCAACTACCTTAATTTTATAATGACTTTTTCATATTTTACAGAAAATGACCATAAATAATATGTGACCTATAGATCCTGAAACATTTGGGATCAGTTATTTCAACAAAGTTTAATAGCCAAGTTCTATTGTTCACGGCCAATCAAAGTACTCAAGGGACGTTCATTGGGTAATAACTTCATGCTCGTTCACATATATAGCAAAAAAATAAATAAATAAATAAACCATGGTTAACTATTGTTCTGAAGACATTGTTTTTTCCATTACGATGATACAGGCTAGCATGATGTTCTTGTCACTCACTGTCAAAAACAGTGTCAATTAAAAAAGCAAGAGCTGAATAAAAAGAAGCATTTATCAGGGTTTATGCTGGATTTTGTCTATAACATTCCAGGAGTATTCAAGTAGTTTTCCAGAACCTGAAATTGAGTTTTCAAGGAGTGTTTGTAAGAAGATTTCTATGCCATACATCGTGTTTCAGTGTTTTCTTCGCTGAAAAAGCCTACCTTGATATTCTTTCCCACATTCTGCAAGTCAAGTGCACACACTGGCATTTAATCTTTCTCCAATAGTTTGAAATTTGGGCTCCATTTTGAAATGATTCTAGCTTTCTAGCATGATGCAATCTCAACCCTGTGCAAGTTAACCATTGTTTAACTAAAAGTAGCCTCTTTAAAATAATCATTATTTCTAACTTTTTTTTTCTCACAATGATGTGGGTCACAGCTGAAAAGGTACTGTGAATTTTATTGCTTTGGAGGTCTCTTCAGTTGTAAGTTTTTATCTGATGAGATTCCGCAAATATTTGTACATGTAATAATTATTTGATAATTATTTTTATAGCGTTGCTTATGATAAAAGTAACTTCACACTTGTAATCATGTGCATGAATTAATGACTTTTTTTTTGTTGACTCGAAACACAGCCCAGTGGAGAGACTTGATGGCTGCCTACACCCTTGTATCTTCAGGTTGTCTCCTGTTCAATTCCTCTGGAAGAACACAGCTTGTCGCAATTGCCAGCACACTTCCAATGGATAACAATGTGAAGGCAAAATGCACATTTAGGGGAAAGCCAAGCTTGAGGCCCTCACTTATGGACCATGCAAAAATGCTTCCAACAACCACTGGTGACACAGCCCTAAAAGTAAAAATACAATATTTTGTAGCAATTAAGACAAACAACCCACAGCCACTTGCCCAGACAGACTCATGGCAAACAATCCAGTTACTGGTAACAGGTGTTAAAACTACATAATTGTAAATGTTACAAGCTATAAACTCTCTAATGATTCTTTGTCAGTTTCTGCTTCACATCATTGACAACATTGAATTTAGGGAAGCGGCATGACTATTCCGGGAGTGATTGGAGTGAGTGGTGATTAAGTGGGGGTTAGGGTTAAATCATCCCCCCTCCCCGGAATAGTGATGCCGTAGGGAAGTGTCTCTACAAAGTACAGTACTTCCAACATTGGATCCAGGTTGTAAAGATGAGCCTACAAGGCTGCAGCTATGAAACATAACTATTTGCCTGCTAATCATGTACCTTTATGTGTAAATTCCTCAGCCATACTGAAAAATCATTCAGTGTAAATTAATTAATCTATCTGATGGTTTTGTAATGCACATTTCATGAAGGTAAGTGCAATTCAACCAAATTAAACAAGTAAAAGACCAACAGTGTGGGTGTTTGGCACATGCCTAGGGTTACTTAATTGTAAATTGCAATCAACTATAACAAGTTATTAATGTGGCACCTTTAAGTGTTTCTGAGGAGTTTTTCTGGTTTTGATTTGCAACTGTTTGAAAATCTGACAAAACAACCCTCACATGGTTCTCCAGTTCCATAAGCAATCATTTGGTATGTGCTTGTCATCTTGAGCAGACACCCAGATAGGTCACCAAATTTGCAAAACACTGCAATAAGTTGCATTATTTACCAATTCTCCAGCTTGCGGGTTTCTTTGGCAGATCCATTACACCACATATAACCCTTTCACTCCTAAAACCGGCCTAAACCAGCCATACTTAGTATTTTATTCTGTCTACCGCCAGAGTATTTTACTCTGTCTAATGCCAGATGATTTTACTCATCAATGGGGAACCCCCAGGAGTTAAATTTGTCCAAAATGTCCCTTAAGAGTGACTATTATAAGCTTCTTCAGTGGATCCAGGTTCGTCATACACTGGGGCCATATTACAATAATGAATGTACAGTTGAACTTCGATTATCCAGACTTGTTGGGACTAGACAAAATAGTCCGGATAATTGAGAATATGAGTATTAATGAGGAACAAATTAATACTGATCAACTTAAGAAAGCGACATTTAATCGTGAAACAAACATTTACAAATCATTTGGAAAACAATAGGGTCTACGTCTTCACTATCAGATGTGAATACCTGTACACATGTCAGCAAACTTCATGTTGATCATTAATTTTAATTTTCCTTGTTCTTGCCGATATCAGATATCTGCTGCTTTTTCTCCTTTCTCTTGAATCGCAAAATTATAGACTGTTTATCTTTTATCGAAAAAATGGATTGCTTTTTGACGCTGTAGTTCTAAAAAGAATTATGGCTGCGGATCTTGATCATGACTAATAAATATTCATAACAAAATTGGGACCAGAGAAAAAGTCCGGATAATTGAGCTTTGACTGTACATCAGGCAACCATCTAATATCCCATCCTGGTAACCTTGGCTAGTAACTTTTGTACTATCTGAGCATAAACTAGCTTGTTTCTCACATAAAAAAACCTAATTCTTTAATTTTTCACCACTGACAAACAAAAAATGAATGAACCCAGTTTACATGGGATACATGCCATCACCGAAATGCAATGGTTCAATAATTATTATTACACATTATAATCTTGTTATACCTGGATGTTGAAGCAGCTGTCATTGCAAGGCCATTTATGGTGCCCAACATTTCACTTCTCACTGTATTATTTACAATAATTCCAGTTGAACTAAATGAAAATCCAACATTCAACTTCATGAGCAGAAGAATTCCTATCAGCAAGGTCCAAAGAACTGTTGATCTAAAAAGAAGGCAAAATTATGAAATCAATCAAACAGTGGATTTTATGTGCAGGTACTGTACAGTACCACCTCATAAAAATCTCGAGCTGATAATCTAATTGCTAATTATATTTATTATTATTTGCATGTGTCTCGACAGTCCCTGGGTTTTCTTTCCCTGGCTTATATGCCTAGTCATGTGGCCATGCAAGACACTAGTCTTTTTCAAAGGTAACTCATTTAGAATGATTTAACCTGCATGGAAGCTGTGGAAATGTTTCCAGGCTGGGAATTAAAGACTGGCAAAAATTTACCATGCTTTGCCTTTTGTTTCCACATCAATATTTCACACTAACCTGTTGTAGTAGGTGTGTATGAATGGTAAGGACAGTATGGTTACTCCTATGAAAGCATTTGCTAATTGAAAGACCTGTTGGGGAGAGAATTTGAAGCATTCAATTCAGTACACAATGTTGATGACTTTGAGCATAAACTATCAACTCCACTACCACAGAATTGAAATTGAATGTAGCACAAAACAGCAGTAAGATCCTACCAAAGTTTGAAACTACAGAGCGAGCAAAAAAAGTGCAGATGCAGAAGGAAAGTCACAGGAATTATTACACTGTAGCACTGACATCAGGCAAGTTTGTGCATCACAGTGTAGCTATCTCGATTTCCTGTTTGTGTGAAGCATTACCCATGTTCAGGCTGAACCTGTAATGCAATTATTATTTTTCTGTAGGAAGCAGCTTAAGATCCTTGTTGCAAAAATAGGAAATTAACATTGAGACCTTGTGCACTAAAATCATCTGTCATTCGCCTCTATCAGCGGACATGTCGAACGACACCTTTTCAGGCTGATATTGGCAGAATACAACTGTACAGTTTCTGTCATCTGCTCTTGTAATAGTCAACAGATCTCTTTTCCCGTAGTATTTGGTGAAAAAAAAAAAAGACTTTTAATTTGTAACACTTATGCTGATTGGATTTCGTATGCCTGAACTTTATTCAATATCATAGAGTAAAACCCTTACCCTTATTGCACCAAGTCTCCTCTCAAACTGCAAAGAATTTCAAGCAAATGTAATAGAGATAATTAGAACTACCCACTGAACTGAAGTACTAGTCTTGTAGTATGTAGAATGATCAATGAGGAATGCTCTCATTAAGAGAGCATATTAAGCGCATGATTGCATGGAGAGTCTCATCCCAGGCTGTCATTTTGGTCAGCTGTTTCACAGCTAAATAATTACTAAGCAGCCATTCTGTGGGAAAATTTATGCATCTTTGAGAGTTTCAATAATTATAATAATTATTATAATTGCAATTTATTCTCAATTAAAAACAAGATAAAATAGGACATCACCAGGTTTTTTCATGAAAATTAATGAGCATGTCCGTGACCATTATTTTTGCTTGCTGACACTATTAAGTGGCATTTGGCAACTTTGATATATTTTTTTACCAAGAACATAATAATTAAGTTCTGTTTTTGTGTATTTTATGCACTCCAGACAACGAATTGTCTCCTCACTGTCTAATTTAACTAGGTTGAAAAGTACTTAATGTACAATGTACAACAAGAGGTGTTTACATGTATATCTTTGTGACAACTTATTATTATTAAAATAATACTGCTACATGAATTTTTTACCTTGGGATAGAGTACCATCTGAAGAACAAGAAGTGGAGCCCCAACACAAACCAAGGATGTGCCTATTTGGTTAGTGGAAAAGCCAAGTCCACCTAAAATGAGATTTCAGGTAAGAATGCAACTATTTTTACAAGAATGTTATTGAAAAAAGTTTGAATGTAGAAAACATGGCTGCATGTACCACAGAATTAGTTAGTTGACTTTGTTTTGATACAAACCTCACAATAGAAACTCGTTAGCATTTAACAACAACATGATTTACAAAATAATCGAGGTTGTCCCTGTTTCAAACGCCAGGAAACCAAACCCATGACTTTGGTTGCCCTGATAAATCCTTGGTTGCCCATTAGGGAGGCCCTGTTAGGGGGGGTGCCCATGTCCTCCGTCTGAATTTCACAGCTATGTCGCAATTTCGGAACATTCTTGTGTCGCCTGTCGGAATTTCATTAATAAATTTTAGCTCGTTGCCCCTATGACAATCCCCATTCGCTGGAACGACGCCAATGGAACATACGGCCTCTATCTTTAGTACTTTTAAGCCCAGGGTTTTGAGACCTTTTTTAATGTTTAATACCTATTCAGACTACTTGGAATAGTTGTTGAAGTCAATGAAATTCCATCTAGTAAACTATACAAGTGAATAAAGGCCTAATCTGGCAAAGCAATCGAGCTATAATAGCGGTTCTACAATTCTGGTAGTGCAAGAGTCTAACGTTTTTTCCAAGTTCAACTCTGATTTAGTTGTCAGACTGTGCTTTTCCTTAACTACAACAACCCAGGAGGAAGGATATTATCAACCATTCATTATCCGCAAGGCATGGGTTTACAAAAGGTCTGTGAAAAATCTGTTAGTAGAGGGGACTGGTTATGAAAATCGGCAAACTTCAAAGGGTTAAACAATAGCGCGGTCTCTGATGTTGACCCGTCACGTGACTCTGACCGTGCACAGGTTCGGCACTCCGACGACTCGCTTATGACTCTAATAGTGATGTATTTCAATAACTCGCTTACGATTTGGAACACCGAGATGAACGCGATCAATTGAGAAAAAAGTAATCTCTCTGACAGACTGATGGAGTGCGCACGTGTGTCATGCAGGGAGAACATGATACGCAAAGCGGAAAAGTCCTCAAAGGGATATAGCGATGCACTGAATACGTCAATCACATGAAATGAACAATCAAAACAGCAGTAAAATGAGATGTATTCCTGTTCGCCTTTATTGGACCCTTATTAGCCATAATTGGCCATTATTGTTAACAATGATCATTATTAAGTAATTACGACGAATTGTGTACACGCAAATGTTCCGCAGTCCGCAGAACATTCACAATTCTGAAATTCGCTGTCGGTCAGTCTTGACATTTGTGTCGCTTCCGCTAATTCGTTGTAATAGTCTGTCAGTCGTCGCCAGTTCGTGGCTATCATGTCGCCGGTTCAAGGCCATGTCGTTTGTCGGAATTTACCTCTAACAGGGCCTCATTAGGAAATTCCCTATGTACGATTAAATGCAATTGTCCTTGTCCCTTTAATTTGCTTTCTCTTTCTTCTCGTTTCTGTGGAGGAGACTGAACTCCAATCAAAAAATGCCACATTTTAACTCTGTGAAAGAGATAACTAGTAGTCTGTACTCTAATTGAAAACAAAAAAATAAAGTCGAATTTTACACTGTGGGCCGTAAAGAACGCGAAGACAAAACACGCCTTGTTGCAATCATATGGCAAGTGATCTTGAATGTTGTGGGCCTGTGGTTTTTCGCAGAAGTCTGGGTTCAAGTTTTGGTATATTTTCAAACTGTCGTCTTCGATCTCCATTTTTTGCATTTTCCAATCTGACAATGTTTTGTAAAGGCTACAGTTGTTCAGTTGGGGAGGCGCAGTGGCCTCATGGTTAGAGTGCTCGACTCCGGATCGAGTGGTCTGGGTTCTGGTCCTGGCTGGGGACATAATGTGTTGTGTTCTTGGGCAAGACACTTTACTCTCACAGTGCCTCTCTCCACCCAGGTGTATAAATGGGTACCGGCAAAATGCTGGGGGTAACCCTGCGATGGACTAGCATCCCATCCAGGGGGGCATCAAAGGGGTTTGCCAAATCTGCAAGCCAGCGAGCCATGCAAATTTCGCATTTAAGTCTACGCACCCATTTCAAATAGCGCTGATAAACAGTTGTTAAGTCTAAGCACCCATTTTAAAATGGTTAGCTTTCAATAACTGTGTGACTCGCATGTTGACTCGCAGCCATGGCTCGCATGGCTTGCTGGCTCGCACATTAGCACAAGTCGCATCAAAGCAAGGTCAACTCAAGCCTCACTTTTATTCAAAGGCCTGGTAAATGATTGAGCACAGAACTGTAAAATGGTCTGTGAGTTCAAAATTTAAAGTTTATTAAGTCACTGTCTGCTTACCAAGGTGAGGTGGAGTGGCAGCCCATAGTGAAAACAGCTCATCAAATCCAATTACTTTAAAGGATAAGATACAGTATGAAGCAATGGAAACAAGAACGTTTCGGTTTCTAAAAATTGGATTGAGACATCACAACGTCACAGTCAGAATAATTCTTGACTAATAATAATAATAATAATAATAATAATAATAATAATAATAATAATAATAATAATAATAATAATAATAATAATAATAATAATAATAATAATAATAACTTGTTGAATTTACCAGCTACCAAATGGGGATGGCTCTTAATCTTTTTTTAGACAACTTTCGTTTGATGAAGTCTTTTTGTGCATTATAAAGCAAACAAAAAGAATGTGAAAAGAAAGGAAGTTAGATCATCAGCTTTCACACTGAAATGAGATGAAGCATGCATTGTAGTAACAAGTGATTTTTTCTTTCTGTCACACATGCTGAAGACCACCTTGAAGACAACATAACAGTAAAAATTATAGTAGTGTTGGAGTATACATGTCCTTGCTAAAATAGTTGTGGCACCAGCCACAAGTTTTCTAATGAGGCTTAATTAATTAAGTAATTAAAAAGTAGTCATTGGTTAGACTGAGGGTATTTGCCACCTTTTAAAACCCATTGTCAGTGACGATATTCCCTATTGTCTTAAACTCCCCCATGGCTTTAGTCATGGCTTACCTGAGTAAAACAGCCAGTTTGCTTCTCCTAAAAGCTTTACAGCACCACCAAGTGTTGCAACAACAACAACTACTACTGCTTTGACAATTTCTGGAAGCTTTACTGCCAGCATCATCACCGATGATAACCTCTTGCTCTTCATTAACAGCAATGCTTTCAATTTCTGTACAACTTTTCTCAGTCTCTGGTATTTCACACTTAATATTGAAATCCTCTTGATTATCTGAATAACCTGTGCTCTTCATTGGTAACAATTCATTTGGTTCACTTTCTGACGTTAGACTTCTACTGTATGGAAAAAAAGAGGAACACACATACCATTTACCACACATTACATTTATTTAAAAATAAGCTTTCCTTCACAAAGAAATAGCTGGAAATTCTAAAGGGAATTGTTCTATTTGCAGTTTATATTTAACATGACTGTAAATTTAATACTTGCATTAATTTTTCTCCAGAAAGCAGATCTACTTATAAAATTGCAAAACCCTCTTAAGCAGCAATGGATACTCGCTGGACCTTGAAACTTGGTCAATTTAAATTTAATTGAAACAAAAAAACCCTCTTAAGAATATCCTGGAGAACTTGTTTTTACGTAGTTAGGTGGGTTGCAATATTTAAATCTTTCACCTTTTTCTTGGGGAGACATTTCTTCCTCTACCTGCTTTTCAATGTTTGGCCTCAAAGATACTGTAATTTATTTCTAGTATCCCCCTTTAATACCCTCAAACTAATTAACCTTGAACATCAACATCTTTTTACCAGTATCTTATTAACACAGCTGAAAAGGCTTATTATTGGTCACCTATTGCTACCTGATGAAATAAATTTAATATCCATTCTGCAATATCATTAATTTTGACATCATACATAATGATTATATACACTTTAGAAACATGGTTTCATCTTTAGGGAAATGCAACTTTTAAATAAAGACAATGCTTGAAATAATATCAGAGCAAGATCAACAAAGATGAGCTGGTTTTGGCTTTAATTCATTCACCCCTACCCAACCACTCTGGCCTGAACCATAAGGGTCTCCCTCTACCGCTTCTAGGGGTGAGGAGGACATAAAAGGTAAAGTAAAGGTAAAGTCACTTTATTTAACATCGGTAGTTCCTTCAGCTACGAGGCTGGTATCAATGGAAGCTGATGGTGCGCCCTTTACCCCCCTCCCTCTGCCAGTGCTCCGTTTTACGGGTATTTAAAGCTATAGCTACACGGATCAGAGGAAAGTCAAAACAGACGTTGAAGTCACAGAGGATCGAACCGGGGACCTCTCGCTCTGAAAGCCGTGCACTAGCCATCTGAGCCGCAACTGCTCCTTGGCAGAGAGATTCTATAATAATTTTATAGATTCTATAATGTTTAATGACGACTGCAAAACGGATGTTTTTGTTGCTTAGGTTTACAGACCTTGGTATATGACATTAAAAATGAATGAATACATGTACTGTATGTCCTAACCCAGTTTTTAGTTATGTACCTTTTGTCCAGGGTTTCTTCAAGGAAACAGTAGCTCAATACAATCGAAATAAGCAGCAAAGCACAGTTAAATAAGCATGGAAGTAAGAAAGGAAACTTGTCAAAAATGGAACCTAACAAAAAAGCAAAACAAAATTCAGGATTAGGTAAGGTGCAGCACAACATTTTTGTGCAATTAATGAATACAGTAGAATCCATGGCTTCTTTTGGTCAGGTCATTTACATGAATTATATAATTCATGCCTTGTAACTTGTTAATCCCAAATACAGCCTAAAGTGGGAGAAACTGAAAGTATTTTTTTTTGTTTCTGCTGTAAAAATGTCCTTACAGCTACAGAAGAGAGAGACCATTACCATGCAGTAATACAATACAATATATATGTACATGTAATGTTATTCCCACAATCATGACGAAGACAAAATACTGTAACAAACCTTTTGGGAAAATATTGGGGTACTTTTCTGTAGGTTGTGCTAAGTAACCTGAGGATGGAGAATATAATTCAAAATACTAATAATACTGGTTTTCACTAGCGACTCAGGCACAAGCATACTGTAAGCTCTCATGTCACCACGAAAACAGCATCAACGCAAGCATAAACACATTAGCGCAAAGCATCAAATTTCCCTGTACACTGTAGTGTCTGGGCAAAGAATTGTTTTAAAATAGTTTTACTTTATTAAAGTGGAATAAGACTACTTACTTACTTATTTCCTTCTTCTATGGTTTAATGATAATTATTTTGACAAATATTTTGCTCATTGCTGAAATTTTTAATCCCATTTCTCAGCCTGCCACAGTGCTTAAAATCATAGAAAAATAAAATTTTAATCCCATTTCTCAGCCTGCCACAGTGCTTAAAATCATCTCAACAATAATACAAGCACAGAGTCAGCCAAACCATAGAACAAGATGTTAATTTATTTATCTGATGCCTAATGACTACTGGCCTGAAATAATTAATATAAACCAAAATATGAAAAATATAGTCATGGCTATTATCCATGCAGCTCCGCAGATTATCCTACCTCCAATGGCTGGGCCAAGCATAAGCCCAGAATTCCATGCTGTTAGTAACACTGACATACCTATGGCCTTAACATATTTAAACAAACCATTAGAGATCGCTTATGGGCATTTTCCATGCATTCACCCTACATTTTTGGGTTTAAATTTATCCCACAATGCTTGGAACTACCAAGGTGGTCCATCTTGACCAGTCAGACTAGTCCAACTGAATTTTGAACTTTCCATTTGACCACATTGCCTTTTTCATTGTCTCAAGCTTAAGGGGTAGTGTCACGCAGTTTTTAAATTAGTCAAACTAAAAGATGTCTTTGCACCAATGAAGACAAAAAATAATGCTGTAGTTTGGTTGCCGATAACCAATGAAGTTATTCAGTGTTGTTTGCAGCCAAGAATGGAGAGGATGGAAATGAATTGAAACTTGAAAATATCAGGAAATTGTTATTCATGTGAGGTAATTAAAGAACTAATTTG
Source organism: Montipora capricornis (assembly GCF_036669925.1). Classification (NCBI taxonomy): domain Eukaryota; kingdom Metazoa; phylum Cnidaria; class Anthozoa; order Scleractinia; family Acroporidae; genus Montipora; species Montipora capricornis. The sequence continues at coordinate 93,846 of NW_027180200.1, read as the reverse complement.
GATTCTCACCCAGTTTTGACGTAAGAATAGCATGAGAGTGAGGACAATGTGCGAGCCAGTGAGTCATGCAAGTCAACATGTGAGTCAACAATCAAGTCACACAGTGATGCTGTAGTTTGGTTGGCAATTTAAACCATTGAAGTTATACAGTGTTGTTGCGGCCAAGAATGGAGAGGATGCAAGTGGATTGAAACTTGAAAAAACTGGTTAATTTGGGTGCTTAGACTTAAATACTGTTTATCAGCACTATTTGAAATGGGTGCTTAAACTTAAATGCGAGTCGTGTGACTCGCTAGCTCACAGATTGTCCAACCCCATAGCATGACAACTTAGGTTTGTACTCTTTTATTAAAGCTCTTCAAATTCCATGACTTTTTCCATGACCTTCTCTAGCTTTCCTATGACCTTATTAAAATTTAGATGTCATGTAAGAAAATTTTCAGAACTGTCCTTATTGTAGGATATTATTTTTCTGACATAACTTGATCAGTTCAAATAAATTAACGACCTCTGTCCGCCAAACTTCTGATTGTTTGATAGAAATTCGTCTTTATTATTTTCATTTTATCCCTCTTTGACAACTGCAATGATTAATCTACCATTTATAATATATTATAACTTTCCATGACCGCCCATAAAATTCCATGACTTTCCAGGCCTGGAAAATGAAATTCTTAAATTCCATGACTTTCCAGATTTTCCATAACCTGCACGAACCCTGCATGACAGTGCTCCTTGAGAACAGGCTCATACAACGCTCTCTGATTGGCTTAACAGTTACGTTAAACTTAATACAATACTTGACAATACTATTAATTGACAATACTATTGGGCTACACATGGAATTTCTGCAATGTCAACCAGAATTTTTTTTTTAATGGAACCACACTTTAACTTTTAACAAATTTGAATTTAGTAATAATCAAATTTAATGGAACATTTTCTCAGGGCAAACAATTAAGACATGCTTGAGTGATCTTTCATTTCTGGCTAAAGTGGGAACAATATATTGCATAAATACCTGATTTGTATTATCACACGCTTCTGAGATAATTGCTTTACAAATTATTACTAAGGCTGGAAAAAGGCAAAAGTAAAAAAACGTGATTAGTCTCAAACCTACTTAAAATCTTGATGAACTTCTTTCATGGGCTTAACAGAAATCCAGATCCTTTAAAGTTCTTTTCAGTTTCTAGATTAGGTTTTTTTTTACAGCTCCAATAATCTGCGATCAGGCCCAATTGAGCATCAGTCTCATGTCCTCTTATGTCGGCGCTCGCTACAATTGGCGTTCCCTCACATAATGAAAATGTAGCCTGCTCCAAAGGTCTCTAAGGATCCTTTGCAGATCTTGCTGCTGGGATTTTCTATAGCACTGCATCAGTCGAGAATGCCATTCCAGTCATATGATAACGTATAGGGCTCTTTGTTTGCACTTTTTGCCTCATTAGCATATTAGTCTGGATCGTTTTCTAATCTATCAGCCAAAAAATCAGTACAGGATATATTGAAAGTGCATTTCATAATGGGCTATCAATGAAACTTTGAGCGCAATTTACCACCGCAGATAATCTTTGAGTAATTAAGTTTTGAAATTCGAAATTTTACAAAGAATTTTTTAAATGTTAATGACTGAGACAAAAATTAATGTAAACAATGACATCAGCAAAGATTTGCCTATAGGGTCACATAGGAGGGCCAGTGGAAGATCTCACACAAGATCACAATGACTTTAAGAATCTTAATTGTTCAGAGTTAACCCCAGGTAGGCCGTGTACACTGTAAGCCAAGTTGTCAACAGAACAAGTTTCTGTTAAAATCATCTTGAAAAATTATCATTGATTACAATTTAAATTAATCTAAATAACCCTACCATTACTTAACCCACAGAAAAGTCTTGTAAAGATGGCTGCATACAAAGAAAGTGATAGTCCAAAACCAAGTGTGCCAAGTAGAAGGAATGATAGACTAACTAGCATAACTGGTCGCCGACCAATTTTGTCCGACAGCCATCCCCAGAAATAGCTAAAAACAATTAAAACAACAAATAGTTCTTTTAATTTAATTTTTATTTATAATAGCAGCATGGAAATATGTATCTTTAGGAAATATGAACGCATATGTTTTGTTTTGTTATGAACGCGTATGTTTTGCAAGTTCTCAAAATACGGCTCAAGCAATTTTAAAACTTTCAAAACATCACGAGTGACCATAAACCAAAATGCACAAGCATGTTCATACCATTTTCTATTTTTTATATAGTACTCAACAAAATCCCTCCATTGCTTTGTTTCCATAGCAACTTCTGTATTGCACTCTTCAACCTATTTATGCATTCGTCATTGACCAATCAGAATTGCGATATTTTGTTGTCTGAGTATAATAATAAAATAATTATTACATTTGCTCAACAAATAAAGTAGAAACTATCAAAGCTCTCTCAAGAGATGTTTTATAAACTGTTAAGACCCCTCTTCCCTTGGAATGTCTAAGTAGGCCATTTGTGACTGGGTAAAAAATTTTCAGGCACAAAAATATAGCTCAATAATCGTCTGGTGTTGTCACATTTCTAAGTGTAGCACCTGACAGCTTCTTAAGACACCAAAAATCTAGTTAACTGAAAAAGACCTCAAGACCTTTTTCTTTGTTCCCAAAGCAGTAAAATATGAGTTAGAAGAAAGCAATTAAACAAAGCTTTTTGATCTTGGTAAAAAAAAAGCCATCATGCAAAATTAATGTATATTCATTAGCATGTGACAAAAAATGAAAAGATGTTACATAATTTATACTAACCACGACACTGTCCGCCCAATGAACATTGAAGAAGCAACAAGACCTGCATAGTAACCTATAAAAACACACAAAGCACATTAAAGTGGGCACACAGGATCTAGCTAATTTAAAATTTAATAAATTATTTGATTAGCCTAAATGAATGTAATAGAAAAATAGCATCAAGAGGGAAAATGTGAACTTACCACTGCACTGTACATCTTCAACATTCCCCTCTCATAACGTTTCATACAATAATTACTATTATTCATTCAAAATACTTCCCCATTTCTGATTGGTTGAGACTACATGCATAATTCTTCCTAACCAGCTGCTGTTGACCAAATTTGGAAACTTAAAAATTTTGTCGTATTGAACCGAGGACGTCAAAAGTGCAGCCCACTGCAGATTATTGAACTGTTGACCGAGAAAACCTGGGGACGAGGTTGTGTTATTTTTGGTGAGTAGAAAAACAAAGGGCGAAATGGATGCGACTAGGTTTTCAAGTTTGAGCGAAGAAAATATAAATACCCAGTTACTTACTGATAAAGGCAGTGAGAATATCAAAAAGTTGACGAAACTTTAATTAATTTTTGACTTTTACCTCAAGGTCAAAAACATCAGAAATCCTACAGCTGCAGTGGTCCGAGTTAGCGACAGTTTTACGACTTTGAAAATATAATAATTTATAAAGACCCTCCTTGATCTGCAGATTTCTTCATATCCTACTCAGCCTCATTCAATAATTGCTAAATATTAGATTATTGCACTAGCTACAGTTACTATGCATAACTGCATTATTTTGTTTCAAGTTGTTTTTGCAAAATTGTTCTTTGCGATTTGTGAAAATTCAATAGAAAGCAGAAAAATTGCTTCACATTCAAAGCCTTTATGTTACAGGTTGCTTAGAAAAGAAAAATAATACGTAACCGTATCTCTTACATAAAAATTAATGCTCTTTCAGTCAAAGGGAAAACAAATAAAATGGTCCCAACCTGTATCTTCAACTGATATTCCAAAACTCTATGAAATAAGAAGATAAAAACATAAAACTGCACAGGAGTCACTAGTCAAGAAAAAATCATGTACAACATCAATAATGTCATTACGTTATTAGTTATGAAAATAATTTTGATTTATTATTGCATAATTTGGAGGTAACAATTCATACGGTGTCATAAAATAAAATAAACATAATAATTATTGTATATTAATTTAATTAAAGCATTAGGCTAACTATAGATGATCTACCCTGTAGAAGACTGATCAACTATCATACTGGTTCAGCCTAGGGTATTGAGAGGGCATCTTGTTCTAACTTGAATTGGATGTCCGTGATCCAATCGACTCAACCAATCAAAATTACCATAACCTCCAACCAACATTTAGCATTTTCTTTAGAACATTAATTTTATAACTTATGTAAATATAATACATGTTATAAAATGCCAAGAATCTACACTGCACTGTCATCTTGTTATTTCCCAAACGTTAAAGGGGACATAATAATAATAATAATAATAATAATAATAATAATAATAATAATAATAATAATAATTAAATATTATAATATTTACGTTTTTGAGTTGGGTCTACATGTAGAGGTTGTCAACTCATTGACTCCCAAAGCACCCCATTGAGATCGTCTGGCATGAGATAGAAGGGTTAATAGAAGGACTTCAGCTAGCTTTGATAAAGTATATGCTCCTCTGAATTGCTCGAGAGTGTACAAAGCATTGTGGACATCATGTTTATCCTAGCACGTCTTGCGTTCTTAAAAGTGATACATGCTTATACATGTATAATTTCACAATTCACCAGTCCTTCTTTTAGTTTCCTCTAAAGTAGTCACACGACAGGGAATTTTTATGGGGAGATGGGTATTTGAAAGTGAATCTTCTTTGAAAGCTTGCTGCAGCCTTTCTTTAAAAGTTTGTCCCACAGCCATAAAGCACAGCGACTCTTAACTATGTCCTAAATATCAAATGGGCATATCAAAAGTAGAATCTATTATTTGAATGTCAATTTATGAGTCAATGAGTGGGATGAGTCAACGAGTCAGTGCAGTTAATTAATTAATTAAACCATAAAATGAAAGCTAAAATTTCAGAGAGTGCTAAGGCCTAATCACTGAAACGAGGGCTTAGGCTTAATCAACAAATTATTGCTATATTGACTGTGAGTCCATTGACTTGTGACTCGTGACTCATTGACTCATTTGACTCATAAAACATGCGTTCTCCTATTATTTTGTTTTCAAATTACTTACCATTCAGTTACGAAGTACAATGCCATTTGATAACAAACACTTACTTTGTGCAACAGGAAAGAGGACAAGGTAAATAAAATTATTTCTTTGCTCTTGGCTGTTTTTGTTTTGCCCTTGAGTGTTCTTAAAAATACCCAAGGCATGCACTTTTGCAACTTAACAAAGCACTTGCTATTTTTAATTCTTTTAACATCAGAAATTCATACCTTAATCATAGCCGGCAAAAATGGAAACAACAGTGTTACTGACATTGAAAAGGATAACTGCAATCACACAACAATAAAGGGCAAAAATTAGTCAGCTACATGATACTGCATTTATTTTGGTAATCATTTACACAAGAAATAAAATACATGTTTATATTTTACATGTATTAAATATTTTGGTACAGTATGAGGCATCTCAGAGTATTTGCATGAGTTTTATCAAAATACAGCAGCCTACTTGGCAGTGAAACAATCTGATTGTTTACAAATAAGTGTTTGATTCAGAAAAATATTGATTTTAGGGCAACTCTAATGCATCAAAATTATCATCCAAGATGGTGGTGCCCAGGAAATTTGAGAACAGTGTTGATGATGACCCAAAAATACTTGAACACCTGACTGTTTAAAATTTTGTCTTGCATCGCACTGGATATTGAACACTTGCAGGCAAAAGGCAGAGGCTTGTGCAACGTTTCATTTTTCCACTTTAAATCATATGTACTACTAAGATCAATCCCTCTTATAACTGATGAAGGCTTAAGATTCAGCCGAAATGTCTTAAACAACAGCTTTTATCACAAGTCAGTGACAAAGACTTGCTAAAATTAATTAATCAGTATTATAATATTGTTTGTTTAGATTCTTTGCCTCAGGGTGTGGCTTTTTTGACACTTTGGATTGACATACCTTTCCTGCCCTGGGGAATTTGATAAAACATCTTTAAGTTAAGAATTGTCAAATTCCCACCTCCTGCCTGCACTTCCCCTCCCCCCCCCCCCCACCCCGCCCCCCTTCCTTGCCCCCTTCCTTGCATAAGCAGTTCTTCTGGTAGGCAGCTTATGTAGGCCTGCAATTAATTGATGTAATTACATGCAAAACCACCCAAAGTGGTGGTACAATAACGACACTTCCTGACTGACTCTCCTGGGATAGTTCAGGTAGAACATTTTGTTTTTTCTAGCTCCATTTCACTAACACGAGCTACTCCTCCAATGCTGGCTTATCGTTTTAATTTGGTGTTTCCAATCAAGTGGCATTCTCAAATGATTGCAATGGCTTCACTTGTCCTAAAAACCTTTGCTCCTTTTTTTCTTTATGCACGTTTTCCTGTGTTATTTAAGAACATATTATAAAATTGCTTTGAATTCCAACTGGTCTGTTTTGCATTGTTTGCATCTGCTGTGATTATAGTGTTCCTCTGTTCATACACTGGAACAACTAAGAAGCCGATTACATGAGCTGGGCTGGCCCGGTTAGGCTGGCTGGCTCGTTAAGCCGAGGTCCCGGCACATCTGAGAAAAACATCAAAAATCAGGTTTGCGATTACATGGAAAAATCTCAGCCCTGTTCGCCGAGATCCTGGCATTGTGATGCCGAAATTTCGGCTAACCAGGCTGAGATTTTTCTATGTAATCTCCTTCACCGGGACCGGCCGGTTATAATTAGCCGGGCCAGCGATTTCTAACCACATTACTCCACTTTAGAGCAAAATGGCCCACGGAATAGTCGTTTTTTATGTTTAAATGAAAGATTATAAGATCAGAGGTTGTAAAGTGCAGGTTGCAGGTTAGGGTTAAGAAACCTTTACAAAAATGCTAACCTTAGGCTCAAACATTGTTTTTTAGGCCTAATGTTAGCATTAGTAAAGTTTTGGGTTGTTTCATCTTTGGTGAAACAGTGACCTGCAACTCTAACCTGCAACCTGCAACCTGCAGTTTACACCCTCCAGTATAAGATAGCAATAAACCTTAAGGCTTCTTTAAATTGTAGAATGGTGAATTTTAATAACAATTTAGCGAGACGAACGTCTCTCCACTTCTTGTTGTTGTTGTTATCATTTTTCAAACAACATATTCCAAATTTAACCCAAGCCGGGCTGGCTCACCTCATAATTATAATACCGGGCTGAAACTCATCCCGGCAAACCCGTGCAGCCCGGCTGACCGGGCTAGCCCTTTTTCATGTAATCGGCCCCTAACACCTTGTTTAACTTTGGCGCAAGGACTGTGCTTTCACAACGAACAAGAGCCATTTAAACGCTAATTTATCTATTTCGTACAAATACGGAGTCACTTTTGATTTGCACACAATAACTGAACATATGCAGCATGGCATCTTGGAAGGCGCAAAGGCACAACGTCAAGTCTTACTATAAAATGGCGCCTACCATCGAGAGAAATACATTAGCAAGTATCTTCCAATTCACTGGAGTAGTTCCTGGTGGATAAAATATTCTTCTCACTTTTGATGTTAAGAAATTCATGGCAAACTCTTTTTTCTTTAGCATAAACACCTCGGCAAAGTGATGAAATAGCCGTTTTCACAACAATTTCGATATTACATCACCTCTCGTTCTCAGGGCCTACCGGAAATCATGACTCGCCAAAAAAGAACCGGAAGAGGGATTGATATTCCCACGGCGTGGAGGCTGTCGGTGCACGTTGTGGATCAACTAGCTTGATCTGATCGGCGTAATGACAAGTTGAGAAAGTAAGTATTTTTGAGCAAGAGCCGATACAACGTAGATTTGATTTAGCAATGTACTATATTTCGGCTGGCCATTAACCAGCCCTCCCCAGGTACAATGACAGTTTACATTGGATTGCTTCTATGTACATATATATAGAAAACGGATGTTGACGTAATACTGGAAAATATGCTAAAAGAGTAACGGAAAAAAAAGGGAAGAGACTGTAAACGATAAGCTGAAATCTAAAATGTTTCTTAACATACCTTTCCGATAACGACCTATGATCCATTACTTCCTTCCATCTTCAACGTAAGAAAACAACTCTACAATCTATTTTTTTTATCTGATCGCTGCAGAAACGCTTTCCTTCATCTACCTGTTGTGGCTTTCAGACTCTGCCCTTACCTTCGAGACCTTCTGGTAACAGCTAAATTGTGCCCTAATGTAACGCATTCTAATTCTGCACATCCTTCCGGTTCTTTTCGCGGCAAAAATCTACCTGTCCTTACGTTTTCCATGGACTAACCAACTACACATTCTTCTCTACTGGCAAAACACGCTCCATTAATTCCAACATAACTTGCGAAACTAAAGACCTTATCTACAGGCTGTACATGATGCTATGTAATCTACAGTACATTGGAGGCCTTTTCAATAGAGTGTTTTCACTCACGTGACCAGTAAACTTGTTTTTCCACCGAAACAAAAGAAAACATTTGCATGTTAATAGGCTCAATCACGGCTCGAAACTAACTTTTTAGCTCACTAGCCTAGTGGCTAGTATCAAGTCTGATTTCACTAGCCAAATCTAAATTTGCACTAGCGCAGTTTCATTCATTTGCAAACACAACTCGCTTTTAGTAAATATTCTCATATTCTCAAATCCATCCTCGCAACAGTGGCGCAAATAGGACGCTCGTTTTTGAGACGCGGACGGCGACCGGAAGAGAACAATTCGCGCGCTAGGACAGTGGTGTGTCCACATTTTTATACTAATCATCTCTAATGGAGAAAAGATACTTGGCAATGTAAATTTGGTTGTAAATTTTTCACAGAACATCAAATTGCAAAACATATTCCACTGAACGATCATTAAAAAATCTTTATTTTTGGGCGTTCATTTGGACGAAAAATCCGACAAAAACGGAGTTCGGTCGTTTCGATACAAAGTCGTTTCGATACAAGTTGATTCGATACAAATTGAAGTCGTTTCGAGACATTATCAAAGTTGATTCGATACACGTAGAAAGTCAATTCGATTCAACTCAACATATATGTTCTCAACCGTTAATTAGTGGTCTGCCTGGCGAAAAAACTCCAATCCCGGTAAGCTAATGAAGATACTTCCAAGCGACCACAGTTATGTAAACACTTTCAACGGTGTCTTCTTTTGATGGGCGGACAATTTGCGAGCATTGTGAGTCTCGCGTTTAAGTCTGAGCACCCATTTCAAGTAGCACAGATAAACAGCATTTAAGTATAAGCACCCTTTAGAACAGTCAGCTGTCAATAACTGTGTGACTCGCATGATGACTCGCATGGAAACAAACAAAATATTTGTTATCAGAGGAAAAAAAAAACCCCTTCAATTGTGTGCGTACAAACAAGAAACACAATCCATGTCACTAACACCATATACAGCTATTTTGAGAAACGTCGGAAAAAGTGCACGCGACAATCCTGAAAGGTATTGTGGGTGATTTTAAGTGCACTGTTTTTCAAAGAAATTTAAGAGAATCGTACGGGAGGCCACTGATATATGTTTGCGAGTGCTGAAGGAAAGTAACAAAAGTAGGTTCGACAGCTACAGTCGTTAGCAACAGTGTATTGATCATATCCCATATTACCTTTCGGGATTGTCGCGTGCACTTTATTCTTGACAAACTTTCTCGAAATAGCTGTATGCAATTAAATAAATTTCAGTATCACAGTTCAGGATCAAACGCTTTTCTCAAGAACCTTGTCCGTGAATAATGAAGCACGAATTAGACAACAAGCTTTCTTTCAAAGAATTTTTCGCTGTCACATTTCCACTTATTTTTTTTTTTACCTGAAGACTGTGCAAAGTTGAGTACAAAATAAATGTAAACAGCCAGACAACTGAGATGCGACTTCAGTAACAATGAAGCTGCAATGAAGCCGAACAATGGCTGCAATGTGTATTTATCCTCGTTATTTTTCTTTCATATTTCTTGTGCTTCTTATGTTAGCATCTATTTTCACTGACTTTTCGCGTCTTTACGTAGTCCCTCACTTAGAAGAAGCGACTTTTAGCGTTTACCAAAGCAAGTTGCTTCGCTTGAAGCGAAAGCTGTTTGTATCGCGGCCGGTGTGCTTATGGACGAAGCATGGATATCTTTGTTATTCTCTCCCTGTTAAAATTGACTTAAGTGTCCACATGGACGTTGAACTAAATCCTGGACCAACTTCTTCATCTTCAAGATCTATACGGAAGCGGCCTTATCGTGGATGCCGGAGTGGAAGAGCGGTCAGGGCGCGTGAAGCAACGAAGGTTTTTAATATTCAACCTGCCATGACGCTTCGTCTTTGTCACCAATTTGCATCTCACTCAGGACGTAATGAAAACAATCTTGTTCGTATTCCGCTGATATCATCTGGGCAATGCTGCATTCCACCACTTCGTTTCGGTGTTTGGAATGCTCGTTCACTGAAAAACAAAGTATCATCACTATGTGATCTCATGCTATCTCATCGTCTTGACCTTTTATCTGTGACTGAATCGTGGTTTGCCGCGAACGATAGCATCACCATCGCCGACCTTACGAATTCACTAAAAGACTACGCTGTTTATCATTTGCCACGATCCACTCGCAGGGGAGGTGGACTAGCTGTCATCGCACGTAAAGGGTTTCAAGTTACGGAAAACACTTCGATTTAACGATCACCTCTGGTAACAAGGTTTTTCGCCTTGTGACAGTATGTCGACCTCCACCGTCCAGAAAAAATGGTTTTACAATACTGAAAGGTTTTTCTCTGAATTCTCTTCGTTCTTAGAGGGGTTAACTGTTTCATCTTATCAATTCCACGTTGACGATAATGGAAACGCATACGCCAAACAATTTCACGATCTTCTTTTTTCTGCTCATCTGAAACAGCATGTTAATGGCCCTACCCATCGTCTGGGTCATACTCTGGATCTTCTGATCACTCGCGAGATGGATACTTTAATTTCTCATATAGGAATTCTACCAGATCCTCTCTCTGACCATCAAGTGGTCGTGTGCTTCATACATTTACCGCGGCCTCAGGCCACTCGTATAACTATTACGCGTCGCAAGACTCGTGACATTGATCTTGATGCTTTTCAGAGGGACATTTGCTCTGTCTTCTCTAAGGTTTCAGTTGATTACTTGGACGGCGTGATAACTGTGTTTGATGACACACTGCGCCTTCTACTTAACAAGTATGCCCCAGAACAAACAAGGAATATAACCCTAAGGCCACACGCGCCCTGGTTCTCAGATGAGCTTCGAGCATTAAAACGTGTCAAAAGGCGCTGTGAAAGGAAATTTCAATCCACCAAGTTAACGATTGACAAGCAAATTTATTATCAAGCCTGCCGCAATTATAATCGCCCGCGAGAGGTTTCGAAATCCAAGTACTTGAAGGATAAATTTAGTACGTCTGACATGAAGCAACTATTCAAGCTCGTCGATGGTATGTTCAGCGTAAGTCTGCTCCAATTTTACCGACACATGATTCTCTTGATCACTCGGTGGAGAGTTTTAGCAACTTCTTCGAATCTAAAATCACCAATATCAGATGTTCTCTTTCTCAACAACTATTCTCTTGGCCCAAATGTGGGACTAACGCATCGTGCTCTACCTCCTTCAGTCAGTTTGATTCCGTCTCTACTAATGGTCTCAAGACTATCATTCAGTCATCAAAAAGTAAAAGTTGTGCTCTCGATCCAATACCTACTTGGTTGTTAAAGGACTGTATTGATGTTCTGTTACCTATTCTAACTGATATCTCTTTTCAAGAAGTCATTGGTTCACCCTCTGATTAAAAAGGATAACCTTGATGCCGACGTCTTTGCCAACTATCGGCCCATTTCCAACCTATCGTTTCTCTCTAAGACGTTAGAGAGAATAGTGGCTTCCCAGATTGAGGGTTATCTCACTACCAATGGCCTATTTGCTAAAATGCAATCAGCGTACAGAAAGCATCATAGTACTGAAACTGCTCTTCTGCGAGTTGTTAATGATATTCATCAGGCCATCGACAATAAATGCGAAGCTGTTCTAGTGTTATTAGATCTGTCTGCGGCTTTTGACACGATAGACCACGCTATTCTTCTCGATAGGCTTCGGGATCGCTATGGCTTCTCTGGAACGGTTCTTCGTTGGATTGAATCATACCTTAAGGATCGTCCTCAATGTATTGTCCTTGATAAGATTCTTTCTCGACCAAGATATTTGTCTTGTGGTGTCCCCCAAGGGTCTGTCCTGGGACCACTGCTATTCTCGCTTTATATCGCCCCTCTTGAAGAAATCATCTCTGCACACGGACTCGACGCAATGATGTATGCTGATGACACCCAGCTCTACAAGGGAACCGCGTTGTTGCTTTAGAAAATCTCAGTCTGTGTCTGGATGATATTATGAGTTGGAATTTATGCAATATGCTTAAATTTAATCCATCAAAGACTGAAATTATCCATTTTTCTTCGCGTTTTTCACCTCCTGAACCGATTGCTTCGATTAAAGTTGGCCATCACTACGTTCAGCCTACCAGTGTTATCAAAAACCTTGGAGTCACGCTTGATTCACATCTCACCTTTGTTCCTCATGTCAACAACATCTGTCGCGCTCTTTCGCGTTCGTTTCATTCCATTGGCAGAATCAGAAAATATCTTTCGCAAGCGGATACTGAGCGCATTGTCCATGCCTTCGTTTTATCGAAATTGGATTATTGTAATAGCTTGCTTTATGGGTTGCCTTCTCGTGAAATTGAGAAACTTCAGAGATCGCAGAACACAGCGGCAAGATTCAGGGGCACCCAACGAGAATATACTTCAAAACCACTTAAACATAGCATTGTTAAACCTTTTTTGGTATTAACAGTAGATATAGGCATATTTTTATCCCCTAAAAATTTTTCATCTGTTCGGATTTTCTCGCTGAAAGTCTAGTGGTCCGAAAATTTTAGGGATCAAAACTTACGTTTTCGAAAATTTTAGCCAGAAAAAAGGCTCCCGAAAATTCGAGGTGACCTTTTTGAGGTAAAAATCCGTTTTAAATGGGCAATTATACCATTTTTTAGGTGTTCGAAAATCCTAGGACAGGCAGGCAAGCAATAAATGTTACAATAAATGTTCCGAAAATTCTAGATGTCAAATCGTTTTGCGAACAGATATTTTCCGAAAATTGACGTTGAGTGCCCCTGAAGATTAACTGTGTGCATGAAGAAGACCGATCACATTACTCCTGTTCATAGAAAGTTGCACTGGCTTCCTGTTAATGACAGAATAACTTTTAAGTTACTGTTGCTTACGTATAAATCTCTTAATGGCCTTGCTCCGGTGTATATTAATGAACTGTTGCATCACTACACTCCCTGCCGTTCTCTTCGTTCCAGTGATTCCAATTTCCTTGCTATCCCGAAGACTACTACAATTACCTACGGAAATAGATCTTTTGCGGCTATTGCTCCAAAGTTATGGAATCAGCTACCGCTTGCCATTAGACAAAGCTTTGGGTTGTTTCATCTTTGGTGAAACAGTGACCTGCAACTCTAACCTGCAACCTGCAACCTGCAGTTTACACCCTCCAGTATAAGATAGCAATAAACCTTAAGGCTTCTTTAAATTGTAGAATGGTGAATTTTAATAACAATTTAGCGAGACGAACGTCTCTCCACTTCTTGTTGTTGTTGTTATCATTTTTCAAACAACATATTCCAAATTTAACCCAAGCCGGGCTGGCTCACCTCATAATACCGGGCTGAAACTTATCCCGGCAAACCCGACCGGCCCGGCTGACTTGAGGCCCCTAACACCTTGTTTAACTTTGGCGCAAGGACTGTGCTTTCACAACGAACAAGAGCCATTTAAACGCTAATTTATCTATTTCGTACAAATACGGAGTCACTTTTGATTTGCACACA
>NW_027180200.1:67500-75000 GCF_036669925.1 Montipora capricornis | reverse complement strand
GATGACACCCAGCTCTACATTTTGATGCGTAAAGGGAACCGCGTTGTTGCTTTAGAAAATCTCAGTCTGTGTCTGGATGATATTATGAGTTGGAATTTATGCAATATGCTTAAATTTAATCCATCAAAGACTGAAATTATCCATTTTTCTTCGCGTTTTTCACCTCCTGAACCGATTGCTTCGATTAAAGTTGGCCATCACTACGTTCAGCCTACCAGTGTTATCAAAAACCTTGGAGTCACGCTTGATTCACATCTCACCTTTGTTCCTCATGTCAACAACATCTGTCGCGCTCTTTCGCGTTCGTTTCATTCCATTGGCAGAATCAGAAAATATCTTTCGCAAGCGGATACTGAGCGCATTGTCCATGCCTTCGTTTTATCGAAATTGGATTATTGTAATAGCTTGCTTTATGGGTTGCCTTCTCGTGAAATTGAGAAACTTCAGAGATCGCAGAACACAGCGGCAAGATTCAGGGGCACCCAACGAGAATATACTTCAAAACCACTTAAACATAGCATTGTTTAACCTATTTTAGTATTTAAACTGTAGATATAGGCATATTTTTATCCCCTAAAAATTTTTCATCTGTTCGGATTTTCTCGCTGAAAGTCTAGTGGTCCGAAAATTTTAGGGATCAAAACTTACGTTTTCGAAAATTTTAGCCAGAAAAAAGGCTCCCGAAAATTCGAGGTGACCTTTTTGAGGTAAAAATCCGTTTTAAATGGGCAATTATACCATTTTTTAGGTGTTCGAAAATCCTAGGACAGGCAGGCAAGCAATAAATGTTACAATAAATGTTCCGAAAATGCTAGATCTCAAATCGTCTTCCGAACAGATATTTTCCGAAAATTGATGTTGGGTGCCCCTGAAGATTAACTGTGTGCATGAAGAAGACGGATCACATTACTCCTGTTCTTAGAAAGTTGCACTGGCTTCCTGTTAATGACAGAATAACTTTTAAGTTACTGTTGCTTACGTATAAATCTCTTAATGGCCTTGTTCCGGTGTATATTAATGAACTGTTGCATCACTACACTCCCTGCCGTTCTCTTCGTTCCAGTGATTCCAATTTCCTTGCTATCCCGAAGACTACTACAATTACCTACGGAGATAGATCTTTTGCGGCTATTGCTCCAAAGTTATGGAATCAGCTACCGCTTGCCATTAGACAAAGCGACAGTGTTGATAGTTTTAAAAGGGCTATGAAAACGTACCTGTTTCGTGAGAGCTCTTCTTTTTTTTGAGTTGTAAAAAGCATCGAGACATTTTATATGTAGAATTCGTTTTTAAGAACTTTAATTATTATTATTATTATTATTATTATTATTATTATTATTATTATAGCGTTAGATTCCTTCAATTTCTGTTAAACCCATCATGACAGAATTTGCCATTCGGTTAGTAACATATTAGAAACAAACCTCACTTTGATCCGACGGCGAAAGATGCAATTGGTGTCGAAGTCCACTCTTTGTAACCTTTAAGATTCCAGATATTCATTTGTCACCACTTGTGTTGTTTATCGAATTGACGTTCCATTCTTAAGCTCCATAAGAAGAAGTGTCCAAGGTAGTCCGAAACTCATGAAAACTACAAGACAGCTGCCTCTCCTCAGTCGTGTCAGTTGAGGTAGTAGGAGTAGGAAGGCCAGCACGACTATCATTAATCTTGTTAATAAAAAAATCATTGAAGTCTTCAACCAATTGGTGCAAAGACTCATAGGTAGGTAGGGTAATGTTTTTAACTTTGAACATCCTGTAAGTAGTACCACATAGCTGATTACGGTCTGTGTTTTCAATTATCTTTCGGTAGTAGTTAGACTTCTGCCTCTCCAATGGAGAATTATACCTTTCACATTGATCATGATATAACTGATTGTCTATTGTAAGACCGGATTTTTGATATTTCCGTTCAAGGCGGCGCTTCTCGCGCTTTTCAGCGCGAAGCTCCTCATTGAACGATATTGCGTATGGACGATGTTTCACTCTCTTAGTTTGAACTAGAGCGTGGTCATCATAAATCTGTTCCAGGGTGGTGTTATATTTAGACACAAGTTCATTAAAATCCACGTTATCCAATTCAGCGTGAAGGCTGTTGCTGAAAGAGTCAGCAATATCACGCGAGAGCTTTTCGTGCCCTTTGTAGAGGATAATGAAATAAGAACTCACTCTATTGTGTAACTATAGTGTAAAATCAAGATTAAATTGTAGTCCTCTGGTTGTATGACAACCTTGTCAATCCTTAATTCGCTTTTTATATATTTTGTGTGAACTCAAATGAATATTACATTTTCGACGGACAAGCCCGAGGCTTCGAATGAGCACAGTTTTCTTGGTTCCAGTGAAAAGTCTTCTATACCAGGTATATCTAGCCTTTCCCTTCGTGACGGTGAAAACACATGGTGGGTTTAAACTAAGGGGTTACAGCCAACTTGGGAACTACATCAGCTTAGTCTAATAGAGCAAAGGCTCCCAGGCCCACTTGTAGAAAAGCCTTACAAGCCTTAGTTTTTCATCACCCCTCCGAACTCCTCCAGAAGTCGTCCTTCAGAGGTGTGATGTAAAAACATATGCTTTTGGGCTTTAAAAAAGTTACGCCGAACTGAGCCTAGCTTGTGCTCTTTGCTGCTCATGAAACTGATGGACGATTTCATATGCCACACATTCTGTTGATTCTGTTGTATTCGAAACAAACTATCTGACAAATTTTGCTGACTAAGTTTATATATTTAAAAATATATATATATTTACAAAATTTGTAGAGAATAATAAAAAAATTCAAATGAAATAAGAACTCGCTCTATTGTCACGGTTAATGCTATATTGTAAAATCCAAGCTTTCTACAGTGTATGTGATATGGCGCTCACTTACTAGATCTTTTTCGTTTTATTCATATTCTTCTTCACAGCTACACCTCATTATACTTATAGAAGTTTTACATGCTTACCATCGGCATTTATAAAATAATTAGGATAGTATGCGCACTCTCATTGGTCAATAGCTGTGTTTAGATAAGAGTACGGAAACACGGCTGTGACATCACACGAATTTTGATTGGTTATGTATTGTCAGAAGACAAAGCTCCTTTACTACTAGGAGGAAGGAACATATGAGGAACTTAAAGCATTGTACTAAAGGCTCAAATGTCGCAAAACACGCGTGGACTTTTAATCATGATATTGACTTTAACAATTCTAAAATCATTGACAAAGCGAACAACCGGAGTAGAAAGACATTGGAGTCATGGCACACGGCAAAAACTGTTGGGGCAGACAATAATTCGTGCCCGCTCCCAAGACAATATCACATTCTCTTAAAGAAACACTAATTTTCTTAGCATTTTTAACATTCTTTCTACTACATGCTTTTATCCTTTAATTTATGCGAATTTTTCGTTATATTTAAATTTCTTTCGCTTTTAGGCTTCACACATTTTTATCCGTTGAAGGCAGCAGTTCAGTCTGTCGAAAGCTGATAGTTTTTTCAAAACTTTTTACCAGAGAACGATTTTACTTCTTTCTTTGCCCGAATATAATATTGAAAAGACCCACCTGCAATTCCACTTGCTCATTTTTGAGACAAAGACAAAATAAATGTTACTGATATTACTGGTAAGTGATAAGTTCTGATCACCAGTAATAAGAGTTTACTACATGTGATCTCCTACCTTTGTAACAGCTGTTCAAAGGACGAAAGTTAATTTTAAAGGCTCTCGCAACTAAACAGTGAAAGTAGTTGTCAGCTTTTCCTTTGCTTAAACTACGAGTATTTTAAAGCAAATGTTAAATTTGAATCACACAAATACCTCTTCAGTGTGAGATCGGATCAATATCATTCCACGCACCAAAAAGAAATCAAAAAGCAAAACAGAGCGCTATTTATTCACGGAGGACGCGAAAACAGAAGACTTGACACTTAAGGAACTAAAACCCTTTCTTTCACTACAAAAAATCTCATGTGGGGTCATGTGCATGCTTACCGCAAGTACTATCAGAAAAGAAAGGAATTAAAAAGCCAAGAAAAATTATTTGCCTAAGAATCGTAGGATTTAAGCTAAGACGATTAAAAGGAGTTTCGTTTGAAAATCTGAAGCGATTATTCCTCGAATAACTGAATGTATGAGGATTCGGCCCAAAAACACATTGTTTAGCCGTGAAAGGAGCAAGGTGACAACTGAAGGACCTGTACGTGCTTAAAGTTTAAACGTTCGTCTTGGTTACCTGCCTGGTGAACTTTATTAACCTCAAAGGCGTTTGTTTTTGTTTCCTTTTCTGTTGTTTTCTTTTTTGACAACAAGAATAATAATGCATATTCAAACGATATTATATAAAGAAGAAAAAGTTAGGTTGATGAGAAATTGTCTCGGGCTCGAACTTGACTCGTGATGCGCTATGATTATGCAAAGATAGCAGAAGGAGAGTATTGTTAATTATTGTTATTAACACTATTGAATACGTCTTACAGTGCATTTCACAAAACTTTTGACAGGCGATTTGCGAAGTTCGTTGTGAATTTCATAAGTTCGCCTCGAACTTGGGAATTTCATTACGAAATTAAACTGTCAATCAAATGGCGAACTTCGAAACGAACTTGGGAATTTCGCGCCGAACTTCGTGGGAATGAACATTGAACACTCATTGTCCGCGCAAGCTGCTAATTACTGGAAAATATATTTTCATTTTCAAGAGTCAGTGATCCGTGTGGAATAACGCTGAATTTCTTGAAAGAATATAAACCAAGATCTTGCGTTACGCTGCGGCTGCATGCACGCGACGGGACATTTTCGGGAAAACATTGGAACGTTATTCTTTACCAGTTTGTTTTGGATTTCACTGCTGTAAACGCTGCGGTTGTTTTCTTCGATATTCCCACTGCGAACGAAAATATCAACAATTTTGGCAATGGTTTGTTTGGGAAGTCTCAGTTCCTGTCCTATTTCAGATGGTCCTTTCCATTCTAACCAGCTTTCAATAATTTTCTGCCGAACAAAACTTGGAATTGCCTTTCCTTGTATGGTGACGGCACTCATTTCAAAACAACAACCGAGAGCAATGGTGAAATTACTTCGCCACATTCCCACGAAGTTCTGCGCGAAGTTTGCCATTTGATTGACAGTTACGTATTGAAATTCCCAAGTTCGAAGCGAACTTATGAAATTTTCAAGGAAAGGTTACGTTTATACAAACGTTGGCCGTGTAGCACTTATATTTTAAACAGAATTAACTGAATAGAGGGTAATGTGAAGTGCTAGATTTCTATCCCATATGAACCATGTGAGCGTTAGCCCTACTGCACGGCCAACGTTTGTATAAACGTAACCTTTCCTTGTACTTGTACATGTTCATTGCCGTGACTTCAACATCTTCAGTTCCCACGGCCTGCTCCCGTCTGACCTTGTAGCTCAGTCGGTAGAGCGGCGGAGATCTAACCCGAAGGTCGTGGGTTTAATTCCCACCCTGGTCAGAGTTTTTCTCTGTCCTTGTGTGGGCCCATTTCCATCAGTAGGGCTAACGCTCACATGGTTCATATGGGATAGAAATCTAGCACTTCACATTACCCTCTATTCAGTTAATTCTCTTATGAAATTTTCAACGAACTTCGCAAATCGCCTGTCAAAAGTTTTGTGAAATGCACTGTAACGGCACTACACTCTCTCTGTGTAGCAAACGTGCGCCTAACAATTTGACAGAATAGGTTATATTAATGCAAGTCCGTAATAGTTTCCTAATGTTCAACTAGGAATTTGCGACACTATTCCTTGGAGCAGTAAAAGCGAACGATAAAAACCGACGTTTCGGAGTAGTCATGACTCCATTATCAAGGTAAAAGTTTAAAACATGCAAATAACAGTATTTAAGCGATGTGGCGCGAAAATTAACATAATAGGTGCGAAGATTACACAAATACTTTCGCACGAATAGAGTCCGATTGCACGTTCAGGTTTGGCTTTAAAGTTCTTATATAAAGCATTTCATACAATAAGCAGTCAAATTTGTTCCTGCACTTCTTAAGAACTTCGAAGCATTTCAGTAGGTCCTGGGGGATCCTCCCGTGTACGTTCTTGCAATGTTTGGCAATGGCCGAGGACTGTTGCTCTGAATTACATCCATCCGTAGCTCTGAATTACATCCAGCGCAAAGTACAGAAACCTCCCAAGACACTTTTGGTTGCCATCGAACAACTGAAACGACGTGACGACATCGTCATCACCAAACCAGATAAAGGATCGGGAGTGGTCGTAATGGATAAGTCCGAATATCTGCGACTATTATCCGAAGCTTCCATCAATGATTCCAGTAAATTTCAAGCTGTTCCACTGGAAAGGCCCTCGAGTAAAGGTAGACCGCCAACATATTACCACCCCCTCCTAAAGAAAGAGAAAGATTTAGACGCCATTGTTCGTAGAATTCTGCCTAAGTCCATAGCAGATACTGTCCGTCCTACAGGTTCCAGATTAGCGCATTTGTACGGCTTACCGAAAACACACAAGGAGCGCTTGGCGATGCGCCCTATACTCTCAGCAACGCAAACTTACAACTACGCACTGGCGAAATGGCTCGACACTAAACTTAAGCCTCTCTCTCTGAATCGCTACACAGTAACTGACATTTTTGAATTTGCCGACGAAATTCGCGAATTAGAAATATCAAACGGTGACATTCTGGTTTCTTACGACGTGTCCTCCCTCTTTACCAACGTACCCTTGGATGAAACAATTGAGATACTCGCGAACAGAGCTTTTGACAACGACTGGTTTAATTCAACCTATGACCTGAACCTGACCAAAACGGACCTTGTTGACCTTCTCAGTGTAGCTACAAAAGGACAACTTTTCCAGTATAATGGAGCACTTTACGAAAAGACGGATGGTGTGGCCATGGGTTCCCCCCTTGGTCCCCTGCTAGCTAATGTGTTCATGTCTTCAATTGAGGAAAACCTCGAGCGAGAGGGTAAACTCCCTTCTTTCTATCGAAGGTACGTTGATGATACACTTACTATCATGCCAAATATCGCAACAGCATCCAACTTCCTGAACACGCTTAACAAGGCACATTCTTCCGTAAAATTTACGATGGAAACCGAATGCAATGGCATGCTCCCTTATTTGGGCATCCAGTTACTGAACCGATCGCCCCAAATAGAGACAAAGGTGTACGTAAAACCCACGAATTCAAGTCTCCTCTTACATTACCAAAGTCACGTTGACAATCGGTACAAACAGGGTTTACTCCGAACTATGCTGGGTCGAGCACATAGTTTATCTTCCTCTTGGTCACACTTCTCAGACGAATGTGACCGATTGAAGACAGTATTCTCGCGTTTAAAGTACCCCAAACACCTCATCGACTCTGCCATCAAAAATTTCGTTGACTCAAAGGTTTGTGACCAGCAGCGACCATTATTACCAACTAAAGAGACGGACACAATTCGAGTGGTTCTACCATTTAAAGACCAAACTTCAGCAAATTTTGTGAAAGGACAACTCAAGGATCTGAG
>NW_027180200.1:55000-62500 GCF_036669925.1 Montipora capricornis | reverse complement strand
AGCAGCCAACCACCCCATTTTTGGTAAGGTCCAAAGCGAACAGAGACCGTCCTTTAACTCCAGGGCAAGCACGAGAAACAGACGAGACGGTAAATCTTTCACCACACAGGGACTAGAGCAACCCTTCCCACAGCGACCAAACAATAAAGAAGAAAGAAAGGAATTTAAGTGCCCCTCTTGTAAAAGAAACCACTGGCTGTCACAATGTGATGAGTTCAAGAAGTTAAGTTTAGGCGACCGCTACCAGTTCGTTCGTGCGAATAAGCTATGCGTTATTGTCTAGTTCCTGGTCATTTTGTTCAAGACTGTCTAAAACGGAACTTTTGTCGTATTCAAGGGTGTACAAAGAAGCATTCAACTTATCTACACGTGAAAGACACGCCACCAAGTCAGAACGAGAAAGAAGGTCAAACCGAACCACCAACAACTCCAAATGCAGCACAAGCGAGTAACAGCTACTTAAACGTGAACACATCTCAAGTGACCAGCGGTTTTGTGATAGGATTATCGATAGTTCCAGTGAAGGTTAAAGTAAAGGGTAGCAGTAAGAAAGTGCTAACGTATGCATTCCTGGATTCAGGCTCAAACACGTCGTTCTGTACAGAAGATCTTCTCAGAAAACTCGGCACCAAAGGGAAGAAAACGTCCCTCTCCCTCACAACCATGCAAACGTCTAGCCAGTCAATCGAGTGTTCCCTTGTGAATCTGGAAGTATCGGATCTCATCGAGCAAAACCAAATCGAGCTACCAATGGTGTATTCTACGCCCAGCCTCCCGGTCTCAAATGACACCATCGGAACGCAAGAAGATGTAAACCGCTGGCCACACTTGGAGGCAATTAAAATGCAAAGTATAGAATCGGAAGTCGGTCTTCTCATTGGAAGTGATGCTCCTCAAGTGCTTCAACCGAAAGAGTTTAGAGAAAGCAAAGACGGCGGTCCTTTTGCAACACGAACAATTTTCGGATGGGTATTAAATGGTCCCCTAGGCAGAAAAGAAAGCAAGGCTCCTACTGCAAACTTCCTCGATACGAGCGCCAATCTAAGCAAACAATTTGAAGCTTTCTGCAACTTAGAATTCAACGACTCCAGCTACGAGCCTCAAGCTTGCATGTCACAAAACGACCGAAAAGTGTTACACATCATGGAAGGCTCAGCAAAACTTTCAAATGGCCACTATGAAATTGCCTTACCTTGGAAGAATGATCCACCACTTCTAATGAACAACAAATCACAAGCACGACAGAGACTACACCCACTGAAGAAACGTCTTCATAGAGATTTAGCTTTACACAAGAAGTACAGAGACTTCATGGATGATCTGATTAACAAGGGCTACGCAAGAAAGGTTAGCAAGGAAAATCTGGACTACTCAAACGTATGGCATTTGCCACATCACGCTGTGTTTCATCCCCAGAAACCTGACAAGGTCCGCGTCGTATTCGACTGTTCAGCCAAATTCCAGGGTACTTCTTTAAATGACCAGCTGCTACAGGGGCCGGATTTGACAAATACGCTTGTCGGTGTATTAACACGGTTCCGGCAAGAGCAAATCGCTTTCATGTCTGACATTGAGGCTATGTTTTATCAGGTTCAAGTACCCCCTCGAGACTGCGACTATCTGCGATTTTTGTGGTGGCCAGACGGCGATCTGAACAAAGACCCTGAAGAGTACCAAATGTTAGTTCATCTGTTCGGTGGTGCCTCGTCCCCGAGCTGCGCAAATTTCGCCTTGAAGAAAACTGCAGAAGATAATAAGGCAGCCTTTGATGCAATCACAGTAGAGACTGTTAAACGAAACTTCTACGTCGATGATTGTCTAAAATCCGTCGCCACAAATCCTGGAGCTATTCGTCTGGTGGGAGAACTCCGTGAAATGCTATCCAAGGGAGGATTTCGTCTCACTAAATGGATATCGAATTCAAGAGACGTAATCAGCTGCGTTCCCGAAATTGAAAGAGCACCATCGGTTAAGAATCTTGACTTAAGCAACAATCTAGCACTCACTGAAAGAGCTCTTGGCGTCCAATGGAATGTACAGAAGGATACATTCAGCTACAAAATCGCTGGAAGAGATAGACCGATCACAAGGAGAGGAATTCTGTCCATCATTTGCTCGGTGTACGACCCTCTTGGCTTTGTTTCACCATGCATACTACCCGCTAAAGCAATTCAACAAAACTTGTGTCTCAAGGGCCTCGGATGGGACGATCAGATTCCTGAACCCTGCAAGCAAAAATGGCAAACCTGGCTGAAGGAACTCCCCAAACTGGAACAGTTTGAGATTCCGCGATGCTTTCAACGGTCAAACTGCTCAGACATACAACGATGCGAGCTCCACCATTTCTCCGATGCATCTAGCCAAGGCTATGGAGCTGTCTCATATCTTCGCCAAATCGATATACATGGTGAAGTTCACTGTTCGCTAATTATGGCAAAGTCCAGATTGGCCCCTCTCAAGGCAATGACGATCCCACGAATGGAGTTGTCAGCGGCAGTCTTAGCAACAAGGCTGGACCGCATGATCAAACAAGAGGTTGACATGGCTGTTCACAGCTCTACGTTTTGGACTGACAGCACATGCGTTCTTCGCTATATAGAGAACAAAGATAAGAGATTTCAGATCTTTGTTGCCAACCGCGTGTCGGCCATTTTAGACCAGTCTACAGCTGCGCAGTGGAGATACGTTGAAAGTACGCTCAACCCGGCTGACGAGGCATCCAGAGGAATGACAGTAGATGAGCTGTTAATGAATGAACGCTGGAACCACCGTTCCTGAAGAAAGCGGAGCAGTCATGGCCACAAAGACCGGAGAACCTGGGCGAGATCCCTGATAACGACCCAGAAGTGAAGAAGGGAGTCGAAACATTTGCAAACAAAGCAAGCGTCTCCTGCGATTACATTGGCAATGCAATGGAAAATATTTCGTCATGGTCCCGGCTTAAGAAGATTATAGCATGGGTGTTGCGCTACAAGAATATTTTGCGAAACCGAAGTCAGAACAGCAACACAAACAAAACCATCCAGCTCCAATCCGATGATAGTATCATTTCTCTATCTAAGCAAACCTTCAAGGATGAGTTGGCTAGTCTAAGTGGCGTCGGCAACGACACTCGAGAAACAGCAAACCAGAACAACCTTAAGAAGAACAGCAGCATTTACAAACTAGACCCAGTCTTGGAAAATGGACTTCTCCGTGTAGGAGGACGATTGGAACACGCACCAATAGAAAATGACGCCAAACATCTCATTATTCTTCCAAAGAGACACCATGTTACTAAGCTGATTATTGAATACTTCCATCGCGCTTCAGCCCACTCTGGAATCGAGTACACTCTATCACTTATCAGGCAAAGGTATTAGATCTTGGGAGCACGATCTAATGTCCGCAACATTATCAACACGTGTTTCAGCTGTCGGCGCCGCCAAGCTCCCGTAATGCAACAGAAAATGGCCAATTTGCCGCAAGATCGTGTCACGCCTTCAAAGCCACCATTTACGTATGTAGGCGTAGATTTGTTTGGTCCCTTCCCAGTGCGCCGCGGACGAACAACCGCTAAGAGGTACGGCGCTTTGTTTACGTGCCTCACGATAAGAGCTGTCCACATCGAGATTGTTCACTCTATGGATACAGAATCGTTCATCAACGCCCTTCGACGCTTCATCGCGAGAAGAGGAAGGCCAGAGGAAATAAGATCCGACAACGGAGGAAACTTCGTTAAAGGCGAGAAAGAGCTACAGAAGGCGCTCTAAGAAAGGAACCAGAACCAGATCCATGAATTTCTCTTGCAGCAAGAAATTAAATGGACATTCAATCCACCGGCTGCTTCACACCACGGCGGAGTGTGGGAGAGATGCATTTGAACTGTAAGGAAAGTTATGAAAGCATTGCTGAAACAACAGGTCTAAGTACACTGATGTGCGAAGTTGAGTCGATAGTAAATGGCAGACCAATAACCAAAGTGTCTGACGATGTGAAGGATCTCAACGCGCTAACACCTAACCATCTTCTGCTTCTCCGAGCTGGAGCAACAATCCCTCCAGGGGTGTTCTCTAAGAATGACAATTACAGCTGTCGCAGATGGCGCCAAGTTCAATACCTCAGCAACGTGTTCTGGCGCCGCTGGACCAGAGAATATCTTCCATTCCTACAGCAACGCCAAAGATGGACCAAGTTACAGTCAAACCTAGCAGTTAATGATATCGTCCTTCTATTAGACGAAAACCTACCGCGTAGTGTATGGCCGCTAGGACGAGTGCTCGAAGTTTACCGCAATCGGAAGGATGGGCTAGTACGCTCTGCTAAAGTCAAGACCAGGACCTCTGAGTTAGTGCGACCCATAGACAAGATTGTTCTACTGGAGACTGCGGAGATTTTAAGCAAGAGTTAGCAACTAAGAATATTATCATAATGGACACGTAGTGATTAGTATGAACATTTATAGTTTAGTAATCAATAGAGTTTGCGTTTCAAACCTGTTATCGTTATTTAGTAAAGGCTGCTATCGCCTTTAAGGGGCCGGAATGTTAGTTTTGAAACGCTCCCTGATTTTAAGACATTTTCTAGTAACAATCAATAGCTTTGGTTTCAGTAGAACGTGCTCAAATGTATTACGCATCGGTTAGGAATTTGCAGTTTCATGCTTACTCAAAGCTAAATTCGTGTAGGAAATGAAGCAACACTTCTAAGATGTAGTTTACACGTTTCAAGTAACGCCCTAGGCATAATCACGTATGCGCGCGTATAAAAAGCGACTCGTAACAACCGTAATCGTTAGTTAGTTATTCCGCAACCGCTACGATCAGAGGATCAATCGGCTATAGGCTACCATTTGACTATTATTGAGTTATACTCTCTGCTGTCGTCTGTGCGAGTCGTCACCAAAGTAAGTTCCTTATCTTTTACTTTCATTGTTATTACTGCCAGCGACTAGTTTTCAATGTTCAAGTGTTGTCACGCTACGAAACCAATTGTCTGATCTTTACCAAATTATTGTTATCGTGATCAAGATACGTTCGATGCTAGTAGTTTTAGTTCTGTTATTTCTACTATTCCGGTACTTTGGATGAAATGTTCTCAGCATTCTTTTTATGCTACGAGTTGTTAGTTATGTCTATTAGTCTTTCTGAAACCGCCCTTTTTTGTCGGCCGGTTAAGTACCGATTATTATGTCTGTTATATGCCTATGTAGCTAACGCTTTATCTTAGCTGTATTGTATTTAATTATCGTTTTCAGTTCGAACCTACACTACACTACACTACATTATACTACCTTGTTCTACTCATTTGTGCCGCATCTACGAACTTTACTACCATCAAGTTTATTTCATCAGTTATTCTGGGAACTGTTTTGTTACCGTAATTCACCTCCTGTCATCACCGTCTTCACTAGTTTGTCTCGAGAACCTTGAACTGTGATTAAACGTGATTTTAATCATTCTGCAAACTGAGTTCGAATTGTCTATCGCCTCGCATATCGCCACCCCTGTAATTGTTAAGTTTCTGAGTATGACGCAACCTTAGGATCTTGGCATTTACAGAAGCTGGCTGGGTTGTACGGGTGTTATTAGTTTATTTCACTGATTAAAAGACGCTCTGGCGAGGCAAGATTAAATTGTAGTCTCCTTGGTTGTATGACAGCCTTGTCAATCATTATTTCGCTATTTAAATATTTTGTGTGAACTCAAATGAATATTAAATTTTCGACGGACAAGCCCGAGGCTTCGAATGAGCACAGTTTTCTTGGTTCCAGTTAAAAGTCATACCAGGTATGCCTAACCTTTCCCTTGGTGACAGTGAAACAACACCGTAGGCTTAAACTAAGGGAACTACAGCAGCTTAGAGCATAGACTTCAGGCCCAATTGTAGAAAAGCCTTAGAAGCTTCATTTTACATCTCCCCTCCGACAGAGCTTTTAGTCTTTATAAAAGTTACCCCAACTGAGCCTGTGTTCTATGCTGCTCATGAAACTGATGGAAGATTTCATACAACATGTCAAAGCACATTCTGTTGTTTCTGTTGTATTCGAAACAAACTATCTGACAAACTTTACTAAGTTTGTATATAAAAAAAAAAACTTTATTTACAAACATTGCAGAGAATAATAAAAATTCAAATGAAGTAACTATTGTTAAAACTAGTGTAAAATTTCATATGCCACATGTTAAAGCACATTCTGTTGTTTCTGTTGTATTCGAAACAAACTTTCTTTCTTTCTGTCACCTAGGCGTAACGCTTGCTAGCAATTTATCTTGGAAACCGCATATTTTTAATGTTTATGAGAGAGCTTGCAAGAGAGCGGATAAAGTTAAAGGGTATAAAATTCAAACTTAGTACAAACGCCCTAGAAAGGCTCTATAAATCTCTCATTCGCCCTGTCATGGAGCATGCAGATCTGGTTTGGGATGGATGCACTGAAAACGAATGTGATATCCTCGAACACGTGCAACTCGAGGCTGGGAAAATTGCTACCGGGGCTATTAAAGGAACTGGTGAGCATCGCATTGCGCTGGGAAGAAATGATGTCGAGAAGGCCTGTTCATAAAGTGGTACTTTATTACGAGATTGTAAACAACCTTTGTCCTAACTATCCGCTTAAAAATAAGCTCGGGTTTTGCACTATGGTTTAACAGTAGTGTTAGCCCTTATTTGATTTTTTAAATGTTTCTGAAGGAAAACATGCAAAGATTAGTAAAAACTGTTGTGTAATCGTTTGATTGGTTGGACAAAAAATCATGGCACAAACTTCCTCGGGAAAGCTCCTGAATACTTCTTGTTTTTCTAGAAATATCACACGATATGTGCAAACAAGTGCCGTTCTTTAAAAATTTCTCAAAAGAAGTCGGAAATGAGTGAGTAATACTAATAGCGGAGCTCCATACGCATAGGAACCCATGAGTTGCATTTCTTATGGTAATCTTGGCCAGCGGTATTACTCGTGCAGGTGGGCGCGTACGCACGACGACGACGACGACGACGACGACGAAGTAGCCCAATAATAAATATTAGTATAATTACATAGGTGATTATTGAAAATTCTCTGCGCTGATTGGTTGCCGTTGAGGTGACTATTACGCCATAATCACCTTGTCGAGTGGTCTATAGGAGGATATGTCGTTCAGTTGTAGGCATGCATTGATGTACCAGTTTCTGTCTATGACAACTGTGGCTGGTCCTTTGTATGCTGATTTAATAATGATGTCGTTACGTTTCCTGTTTGTTTTGAGGGCATCTCGTTCGCGTTTGGTCAAATTTTCACATACGGTCGAGGACGTGATGTTGATAATGTCATCAGGCTATAGACTTAACTGATTAGAGTGTAATTGTGAAGTGCTAGTTTTGTACCCCATATGAACCATTTGAGCTTTAGCCCTACTAATGGAAATGGGCCCACACAAGGACAGAGAAAAACTCTGAACAGGGTGGGAATTGAACCCACGACCTTCGGATTAGATCACCGCTGCTCTACCGACTGAGCTACAAGGTCTGACGGGAACAGGC